>NW_013530472.1:4743756-4797070 GCF_000836235.2 Papilio xuthus
ACACATAGGAAAGGATCGTTTAGTGGCCATCCGTCGCCCGGCGTGTCAATTGTCGACTGACGAAACCGAAGGACATCGTGATAATCGCTGCACGTCCAGACGTACTATGCGAACACAATAACATGACACGCAATGCGATGATGCAATAATGTTCTTTAGCTTCATTAAAATATTCTTAAATAACAATATATCAATCTTAATTCTTATCTTAGTATGTACGTTACTAGGTCATAGTCAACCACACTAGTCCAGTGCGGGTTAACTTCACATACGCCTTTGAATTTCTTCTCAGATATGTGCATGTTGCGTCACGATGTTGTCCTTCACCGTCAGAATGTCGAATAAATGTACATATATTTAAATGAAAATCGAAACACACATAGGTACATGGCGGGATTCGAACCTAGCACCTGCAGATTACAAGACAAGTGCTTTAACCCCTGAGCCACGGACGTAATGATAGGATAGAATTACTAAAATGATATTTTATTTTTGCACTGAAATAGCGAAGCGATCGCTAGCCATAGACATCTGTAATTGCAAATAGTAGGCAAATCTATCTTTAAACAACGGAAGAGGATATTCAATCGATTGACAGAAGAGTAGAACATACTGTGTAGTAAAAAGTACAGGGTGATAAAGACTTGTATGTCTTTCCCACAAATTCCTATAGCCGGGCCACTATCAAAGCCATTGTCAATTTATTGATTGAAAAATTACCACGACCAGGAAGCGATGGCACAATCAATAAGCTATCAACAGGAAATTGTCGACGATTGTCACAAACTGTTCAATTATCCGAATTCACAACGGTTTTATAAAAAGACTGTTTGAAAATAGAATTGGTTGTACATCGAAAGAAAAGTTACAATATAAAAATTGAATTAGCTTCTGATTTGCAATTGTGGCAAACGAGCGAACGGTCACCTAAAATCGCTGAAATAGCGAAGCGACCGTTGCCCATAGACTTACGCAATTGCATATGCGTTGCCTACCTTTAATCGACGGAGGAGAGGATGCACAGAAAGAAAATATTTTCCCTTTCCATGCATCATCTCATCCTGAAAGTCCACTTCCATTTCCCATCCTTTCCTTATAAGAAAAAGGGTGGGAAGGGAAAGAGGACTAAATTAGGCCTCCGGGACACACACTCATCAGACGCAATGTGGAATAGCTTCCACTTGACGCCTGTCTTCTGTGTGGTCGTGGTATTACACCGGGCGAGCCGGGACAATTCGTGCGAAGATGTTAAAGCGGACTCTACCAAAAACGACTTGAGACTACGTTTTACATCTGTGCTTTACAATAAGATGTGTTGAACCATTACAGAGTTATTTAAAATCAAACTTATCCCACGGGAATTGTACATATTACCGCGATCATATTCCAAATTAATTATAGGATATTAGCTGTCACCCAGGTTATTAAAAAAAGACTTAAGTAGCCTATGTGTACTTCCAGACTATGTTCTATATGCATGCCAAATTTAATCGAGATCCGACATCCATTCATCTAAACATTCGCATTTATAATATTAGTAAAATATATAATTATGCGTTCAAAATAAACTTCAATGATTCAGATTAACTCCATGATAACACATATAATATACAAATATATATATATACAATATATAATTTAAGTATCTAATAATATTTAACACAATACAGTTTTTTATATAACTAGAATTGTTAAATTTTGTGGTTGTTTTTATATAGCATTCACGGAAGTAATTTAGTTGTCATTAAGGATTAAACGGTGATTACTCAAATCGGTAATAATAAAGGGTGATGACCTTTTACAATTTTGATAATATTGTGTACTTAATAGTATTTAAGTTGAAATATGTACGTAAATTGATGAAATCCATTAATGTCAAGGTCAACAGTGACTGATATATTGTCGTCTCTTTCTTTCTCGTTGACAAAACAGAGATATCTTCTTACTAATCTTATGCGAACGCTTAGATGGATGGATGTTTGTTTGAAGGTATCTGGAATCATTGTAATTTGTCATACATATAAAACATAGTCTAGAAGAACACATATGACACTAATAAAGTTTTTTTTTTATTCCGCGCGGACGGATTCTCAGGCGACAGCTATTTTTACATTAGCTACTTTCCAGACAAAGTCCTGACTAAATCGGTCCAACCATTTCGGAGATTATCCGGAACAAACGCGGCCTTTTGAAAACTTTATTAGCAACTCAACAAAATGCATCAACGGATCTTCAGTCTTTCTTTAGTGTCGTTAAAAATAATAATAATTAACAATTTCTTTTACAAACAGAAAGATTGAAAAGTCATTAATTTTGTTGTCAAGTTCGTTCCCGCCTAAAGTACTTGTAACAATTGTCTATGGTCTTGCGGCATTAACCTTCCTGTTAGTTCAATTAAATAAATGAACGAAAAAACAACAAACTATTATATGATTTCCCAGTGGACGCATCCGTCGACATTTTGTGTTGATTCAGTATTAAATGTTCGCAGAAGTCTAGAGGAAAATGAGTTCAAAATAGTTTTAGCAACACCATGATTACTTTATCCTTGTTATCTTTTTAATATTATAAATGCAAATATTTAGATGGATGGATGTTTGAAGGTAACTCCACAACGGCTCAACGGATCGTGATGAAATTTGGCATAGATGTAGAACATAATCTGGAAGAAAACATAGACTACTAATTTTGTTTTTTTAATTCCGCGCAGGCAACTGCTAGTATTAAAAAATCTCTCAATTGCGAGTTTCCCAAACATATTGTCTCTGTAACATTTAACAATTCATATGACTACTAGGCATGTTATAAACTGAAGGTTAACGAATTAATTTGGCCCACATCTACAAACTTTGATTTTTTTTTATAAAGTAGCTAAACAAAAGCATTTCCCGTTGGTCATCCAACGGGGAAATGCCGCAAGCCTCTTGGGAACCCTACCGTGCGACCGCAGCGATTTGGGGTCGATTTTTTTATATTTTTTAGTTTTATTTTTAGTTTGGTTTAGTTTTAGTATAATATGTAGTTTAAAGTAGCTAAATATAATTAATGAATATAATAATTATACAAGTAGATATAGATTTATTTCTATATTATCTAATCTTTTTAACTCGAAAGATAATAGATAAGATTAGATAAGATAAGATTTTATTCTTCTTTTAATAAGATAAAGATCGAACGATTGGTCAGTTGTTGAAAGTCATCTATGAACTTGAAATGCGGAAACGACTAAAAAAATTGTCACAATGTCTTTTAGAAGCGAGTTAATAATAACAGAGATTGCTTTAACAAAAACATTTTAAACTAGACTAAGTAGATTCTAGATATTATATTAACTAGGCATGTGTCTATACTTTATAATTTATTTAAATTAATTTACACGTATCGTGGCTTGAGCTGATTCGTAAATAGGATAAACAGGAATTTAACTTGCATTTTACCTTCCTTCCTTCCTTCCTTCCTTGTCATCGATTTATACAGGATGTGTTTTGAGATGTAGCTCAAAATGTGCTGTCGATTCATCACCACAAGTAAAAAGTCTGGTCTTTGAATAAAGCCTTGTTTATATTTTAAGGGCATAAATAGTACTTCGTTGCATTTTCAAACATTTGAACAAAGGTACACGTCCATTGGCTCGCGCCGAACGCACCGCACGCATAGCCTGCGTTCATCATCCGTGTCGTCAGCATCGAAAGAGCAAGCAAATCCGTTTAATCCGTGCGTGCTGTGTCTGACGTGAACCAATGGACGCGTACCTCAGAGTATTCGATTGTTTAATTTAATCATGATTCTTATTTTAAAGTCTAAAAGAAAATGATATTTGATAACTTATTTATTCTTGATTGCTGAATGTTTGTTTTGCGACTTAATAGGTTTTAAAAAAATAAACTGGATGACATTTTTAATAATTGTTTATTGAATCTTTTCATAAAAATTGACTAGACAGAGATCAAATATTAATTTACATAATAAAATTACTTAATAATTAACGTAATATACGTTTCTTAACACAAATATTTGCTTGTATTTATTCTATATAATAAGTACTTAGGAATAATCTATTTGGAAACAAAGTCGGGATATGGTTTGCGTGACGCCATTTTTAAAACTCTCATCTTACAAAATAAAATCTTTTAAAAGTTTAACAAATTAAAGAAATAAATTAAAAATATGTTTCAAAATTTAAATAATCTTTTAAGATTTATTATTATAAAACATAAGGTAATATAATCGAGCGTTAATTAAGATTTATTGTGTACATAAAAATAATTATCCCAAAAAGGTGAATAGCTGTCGTAAATATCAGATTCCAGTTTTTTATTTTTCACACTGGATTCATACGAACGTAGTTTAACATGAGGCGGTTTGATTGAATGATAATTTCTAGACGCAACACCGGTAACCGCGTTGTGTTCGACGATTGGCCTAAAACAAAATGGCGGCAATCTGTCAAATAGCAATAGACGAACATTTTCTTCAATTATGTAAAATACATTTTAATAGATAATTACAATAATAATAATATTAGTAAAATTGTTTTAATTTTTAAGAAGTCATTTTGATTGACGCAATTTCGAAGTTTTTACGTGTTAATGACTAGCATTGGAATATCGTAGAGGTTAGTTTTGGCGGGAAAGTCTACCGGCGGCCGAGGCCGGTCCACAGCAGGCCAGGATCGTGGTTGTTGGCTCCTGGGTACTCCTCGCTCTCCACGAACGATCTGCGGTTGTAGGATCTACAGGCAACGATAACAATACTATGTTATGTGTTATACAGAAGCATAGTGAAGCATACAGGAAATCGTAAGTTGTAAAATGTCTTTTTAAACATGTTTTATTGCAAAACATTATAATAATGCTGAGTTTTATAGTATTAGGCGACAAATATGTCGGCTACAAGTTTTAGCTAAATCAACGTAGTAACCATAGACATTTGCAACTAGTTAAAAAGTTAAAACCGTTGACTATTTTTTAGATAGGGGAGGGCACGTACACATAGACAATATCTTTCCTGTACATTGCCCTGCCAAATTTAAGGAAAAACATAGTAATTTACTAACGTAGCGTTAAAAATTTTGCATGTCCTCTGTTTAAAACATTTAGGTTTTAATTTGCTGTTATAGTTCTAACCTGATGTGTCCAGCAGGGCGCAGCGGGCGCAGCGCTTGTAGTCGTCTCATGCCACTCCCGGTACCACTAGCTCCTGTAATGACACCAAGTAAATCTTAGGTAGACATTTAGTACTAGCCTATACCGTCTTTCAACTACAACAAGTGGGTTCGTTGTCAAGCGATACTTTATCTTACTTCTTACTAATATTATAAATGCGAATGTTTATATCTCCTGAACCGCTGAATTGGTCGCGAGGTCGGGGGTTCGAATCCCGCCATTCGACTATTGTCGTAAACCATATGCTAGCCTAGCACAAGCCTAGAGCTGAGTTGGAATGGTAAAATAAATATTAGTAAATTTACCAAAAAAAAAACTCCTAATATTAAAAAAAAAACTAAGATCCAATATTGTTATCCGCGTTTAATCCCACTGACTTATCTCACCCAACCTTTAACATTTCACAAAACACGATCCGCATTCGAGAAACTAAATTATTGTGTTCTGACATTTCGATATTTTATTAAATTTACGTATTCTTTAGCTATTATTCCATGACATTTGTGACCTGTTTTTATTATTTACTTTCAAGTTATTTAAAATGCAAAACACATAAGGAAGACTATTTACCAAGTGCCGATATTAGTCACTAAAGAAAACATTTAGTGAAGTTGTCATAACCGAAAAACTAAGCCTAATAACCGTTGGTTTCGGAGACAAAAATCTCTGTATAAAACATATCGTCATTCCTGTCATTATCTTTGACAAAATAGAGATAACAATTTAAAACGGGGCGTTTCGTCTCAGAAACCCACGATTAATAATAGTGTTGTAAAGTTAATTTGACTAGAATAAAGACGACGGAAATTAAGGATGGAAAAGAGCGGTTGGATATTGATAAACTTTGGAAAATAATATAATAAAGTAAAAAGAGAAACTGAAAATATAAAATAGAATAATAAAATAAGATTAGCACGCACTGTTTGACTGAAGATATAATTACAACTGCTATTTTAAATAGGAACAAAAAATGAAAAAACGTACGTACGTACGTTATGTTCGAAATATAAAAATTATTAGCAAAAAGTATAAAAAGATTCCGTATATGTCGGCAACATGAACAGGAACTTTTTTCTCGAAAAGCCACGACTAGTAAGGTTATATAAAAAATAATATAACGTTTACAGCCTTAACCCTGTTGACCTGTAGAATGAAACAGACCTCATTTAAGATCAAAACACGCGACAAGAGGGAAGCAGGAAAATGTAGTACAAGAGCCTCGTATTATACGTGAGATCATTATCAAAAACATGTAAACAGGAAGACACCTTGGTCAACTGCATATATATAACCAGAGGACCTAGCACGGATATTTGTGAAGAGTGCCATCTTATCTTCATCGTCATATAATTTGTGCATCGCACCTATCGGTCATAAAGTGCAACAAAAATCTCATACTAATTCCGACGCAATTGACGATAAATCTTACTTCTTACTATTATAATATTATAAATATGACTGTTTGGATGTTCGTTGGTTTGAAGACATGTCCAGAACGTTTTAATGGATCGCTGAAATTTGGCATAGACGTGTAACATATTCCGGGAGAACACATAGACCAGTAATTAATTCCGCGCGGTCGGATTCGCAGGCGACAACTAGTCCAGTACATCAAAGATCTTATTTTGACGTAATTGATGATAAATATTACATTTTGTTTTCCGTTAGCTATTGGGATATTTGGATCAATTGAATTTGAACTAATGAAATTAAAAATAACCCGAATGAGAAATGTGGTTCTAGATCGATTATAGACTTTGGGCGTTAACCTATTCTCATAAAAAATTACATTTACGTATCTTGATTAGTACAACAGCAACATTAAAGTAATATCTTGTTGAATAATAACCAAAATATAAACAAGGAACATAAAATACTTGAACAAAAAACAACTGCAAAACTACACACACGATCTGAGTTCAAAAGAGTTTTGCTTGCACCGACATATATTTTATCTGCATCTCATCAAACTGAAGTGTCATGGGATAAAAATCTATAAAAGTGAACACATATCTGATTCACATGCAAATTACTTTGTACAAACAATGAATGTAAATCGATTGACTATTTTTATAAAAAACTGATATATGAACAAACAGACCACTCAACTATTAACTAATAATCCATTTTAAAAGAGGTTGGGAAGCAGATGTTAACTAGATTTGGCCACACACACACGCGTCACACGGCAGACGTAAAAACATTTCCACTTGACGCCTGACTGTTTAGTCGTGGTATTACACCGGTCAAGCAAGTCATTCTCGCAGCTAATTTTTTTTAATAACAGAAGAGGACAAACGAGTAGCGGGAACACCGAGGTGTTCACCGATGCCCATGGACATCAGCAATACCAGAGGAACCGCAGATGCGTTGCCGGCTTTTGAGGTGGTGGGAAGCTAATGTTGCGGACTCTACCACTATTGCTAAAGTACTGTAGATTCTATTGATATTATAAGGTTTTTTTATTATTTGGTGGCAAAAGACCAAGGGGCCACCTGGATTCGCCGAAATAACGATGCGATAGCTCCCTAGCTGTGTTGCCTACCTTTAATCAAAGGAGGAGACGCATAGAAAGAGAGTATTTCCCCTTCCCATGCGTCTCCTCTACCGTCAAATCCACTTCAAAAATAAAGAAGACTAAAATTAGACATCCGGAACACACACTCATCAGCCGAAGTGAAGAATCCGTTCCACTTGGAGCCTGTCTTCTGTGGGATCGTGGTTTATTGCTTAGGTACTACAGACTATTGATATTATAAGAATATTTTAAAATATGTAAGTGAAAATAATATCGACGTTATAAATTATGAATAGTACCGAATATAATTAACATGTCTTACCTGCAGGTATTTGAAGGACGTTCGGTGTCTCGTGGAATGTATTGGAGCGTTGGTGCGACGGTATCGAATTCAAACCGTCCAGATTATCGCGCAGAAAGTCGAAGAAATTGTCCATATCGTTCAACACACCTGTATATAAACATTTTTTGGATAAAAATTAACAATTGTACTCAGAGTCTGTCCTACAGGGCTCCCTGAAAAAGATTTCTAGTAGCGATAACGCCCTCGTCAACTAATTGATAGTTTCTAGGACCAAAATCTCAGTTGAAAACCAATGTTTTATCAAAGGTTACAGGGTCAAGCACTTGACTTGTAGTCTGCTGGTCCTGGGATCGAATCCCGCCATGTACCAATGTGTTTTTCGATTTCCGATTTACATATGTATATTTATCCGACGTTCTTACGGCGAAGGAAAACATCGTGATGCAACCTGCACATATCTGAGAAGAAATTCAAAGATATGTGTGACGTCAACCCTCACTTGGCCAGCGTGGCTAACTATGGCCTAATCACCCTTAACTTAGGGTAGACTCCAAGTAACTTGGTGGGGACTTATAGTGAGCTGATGATGATGAATGACAGGGATTGCGGTATAACTTATACAGAGACATTGGTCTTAGAAACCCATAGTAAACCTTTTATCTATCGATCTTTTGATTGCCTGACTACCAGTCAGTTAAGCTTGTTTGTTATTTAATATCATCAGCTCACTGTACGTCCCCACTGGGAGGCACAGAGCCTACTCTAAGTTAAGCGTGACTAAGCCTAAGTCAACGCTGACACAGTGCGGGTTTGTTGATTAGTTGTTAAACAATATAGTTAAGTCAAAAATGATACAACTAAGTTTTCAAAGATTACAAACATATGTACATAGTTAAAGACCCTTCAATTATAATATGAAAGTTGTTCCGTAGGGATATAAGTTATTTTGTGTAGGGCCTTGTACAATTAAACATTCAATTTGATGTTTGTTTACTTTAATCTTCTATTAAACATCGACCCCAATTCATATCTTATTCTATCAAATTTATTTTGACCTCCGAGAATACAATCATTTAGTATCAAACAAACAGATGTACCAAATCACAATTATATTTTAAACTATTGAACATTCCACATGTATAGACCGACAAGGATATCTTAACCGGTACGCATAAATACAACTAAATTATTCCAGCTCACTAACGCTCTCTTGTCAACCTCAATGAATGTCACTATATCCTTTTTGCACTGTAGTTGTCATTTTTTTTTCTTTTATGTCATTTTCTATGTCTAAGTAGACAGCAACATCATAACTCATGTCCGTAAATCCAGAGGTAGGTAGAGAGGCAGAGATTACGGACCTAAGACAAAGTAGGTTTTATATATTTTTGACAGAACCAATCGCGATAGCAGCGCCTCACCGATTCAGATATCCTCGTTTGACTATCGTAACAGTGATATTAAGTAAAAACCCAGTAATTGGAATGCACTGAATAGCAACGGCAATGGATATCACCGTCTACGGATACCCATACATGACATCAAACCAATGATGAGTAAAGCACGAAAACAATTACATCTCACAAAGAGCTAATGGGTTTTATTAGGTTTGATACCCGACACACAGACATCGATAATTGCATCTGTGTCTGCTTACCAACGCCGACATACGGCGATACGGCCTTACCGAGCGCTGGCGTCGGCTGCCGACGGCGACGACTGCCGTTCCACACCGTCGCGACTGCGGAACGCTTCGCTGTCTCAACACTGGAACAAACAACATCCTATAAGGCAAACAAACAAACAAACAGCTTTAAGGCAACAACAGCACGATGCGAACCGCGTACAGCAAAAGTCAAGCCAACTGCTTGAAGTTCGTCCGTGTCAGTCCGTGAATCCTTATAGATTAGACGATCACCATTTATCTTATTAGATTCATCATCATCGGGTCACTTTACGTCCCCACTGAGTGACTCGGAACGTACCCTAACTTAGGGGTGACTAGGCCATAATCAACCGCGCTGGCCCAGTGCGGGTTGACATCACCCATATCTTTGAATTTCTTCTCAGATATGTTCAGGTTGCTTCACGATGTTTTCTAAATAACAAATAAAAGAAACATTCAACAGCTTTTTGTTTATAAAACCACTTACTTCATATCATCATTATTAACAGTAACTGCATCATCTTGGTTATCGTCAGGATTAGTATCTTCGTTAAGTATGTTGGCACGTTGTAATCGATCTCGGGTAGCTTGGGGCCAATTGAACCATGGTTTATGAGATAAGAAACGAACCAGGTCCATCCCATGCGGCCTGAAGTTACTCTCGGCCATTATAAGAGTTGCTGCTGTAAATAAAATTGACAATAAATTGTAATTATAACATACTAGCTGTCGCCTCCATCTCCGTCAGCGCATAACTTAATTAGTAGCCTATGTTCTACAGACTACGTTCTACATCTATGCAAAATTTCAGCAAGATCTATTCAACCTTTCCTGAGATACTTTCAAACAAACATCCATCCATCAAAACTTTCGCATTTATAATATTAGTTAAATAATTGCACATCTTTATATATATATATATATATATATATATAATTCTTCTGTGAGTGTGTATGTCACTGAACTTCTCTCAAACGACTGGACCGATTTTGATGAAATTTTTTGTGTGTGTTCAAGGGGATCTGGGAATGGTTTAGATTCAAAATTTTGTCCGCTGGACAATGTTTTTTTAATTAATTTTTAATTTATTAGTAGTTGTTGATTTTGGAATGTTTTACATTGGATCCGACAGACGGCGCTGCCATCGCAGTGTCAAATTTTAAATAATATTCGAATTAAAGACGTGTAGACAGGACAACGTCTGTCGGGTCCGCTAGTATACTATAAATAAACACAAATACACTTTGTTAGCGCGTCATTCCTTTCTTATGTTCTATTTGTTACCGTTCCGTTGGAAGATTAATGACTGTCCCATTGTTTTTGTAGACAATATATCTATTGTCGAGAAAGAGTTGCCGCGTGTCGCTTCTAGTTACATGCACTATAAAGTGTATTTTAAAATATTGACATATATTTAATGACAATTCAAAAAGACAAACAACGCAAGAATCTTCGTTTCTCACATCATCTTAATGAAATATACGAATCTATCAAATCAGGTTACAAAGATATAGTTCTTTTGAACTGTCTTTTCGATTATGGAAGGAATGACAATCAATTTAGCATATATTTTTATAACTTTTGCGAGGCGGAACATTTAGGCGGCCATTACCACTCTCAATGTTATTATTTAACAGTGGTAGAGCCCGCTTTCACATCTTCGCACGAATTTTCCCGGCTTGACCGGTGAAATACCACGAACATACAAAAGACAGGCGTGAAAAGGAAGCAATTCCGCGTTTCGTCTGATGAGTGTGCGTCCCAGAAGCCTAATTTAGTCCCCTTTCCCTTCCCACCCTTTTTCTTATAAGGAAAGGATGGGAATTGGAAGTGGACTTTCCGGATGAGAGGGTGCATGGAAAGGGAAGATATTTTCTTTCTGTGCATCCTCTCCTCCGTCGATTAAAGGTAGGCAACGCATATGCAATTGCGTATGCCTATGGGCAACGGTCACTTTTCTATTTCAGCGATTTCAGGTGGCCGCTCGCTCGTTTGCCACCTTATGTTATAAAAAAAATGTAATGTAGGTATGATGTTCAAAAACATTGATTTTTTTTAAGAATCAAATGATATTTTTTTTTTGTTTTGAGTCACAATTAAATAAATTCAGCCTAATACTGTTAAATTTATAAGATAAGATATGACGATTGGTTAAATGAGGTTAGTAGTGTTAGGAAGAAAATCTGACATTGTGCCGTTGTACTGGCGCAACACTATCCTTATAAAAATATCGACGTTTATGTCCTCTCACTAATCAATCTGACACTTGACTTTGTTAAAAGCGCGCCAAATATTTCTAACTAATAATGTCTAAAAAAATTTGTATAGAATGGTTGGTCCTTCCAGAGTATACTTTATTCAACAAAAATCATTTTTAACACATTTAATCCCAATTCTGGCTTATTTACTTCACAAAATGTACAAATTAAAAGACATTCGTTTTAATCTAAAATATCTTATTACCATATAGTCGGAATTAAACTGGTAAAAGCCAATTTGAAAGCAACAAGGGTTATGTAAATGTCATTTGAAGTAGATACTTAAAATAATGTTCTTAAAATTAAACCTTTAAAGAATAGCCAGCGGCTTTAACGCTTTACAGTATCAAAAATTAGGAGAAATTGTTTTAAACTAGCTGTCGCCCGTGACTCAGTCCGCGTGGACTTAAAACAAAAAAAAACTAAATTAGTAACCTATGTGTTCTTCCAGACTCTGATATGTATACTAAATTACACCGAGATCTGTCCAGCTGTGCTGGAGATACATTCAAACATACATCTAAACTTTTGTATTGTAATATATATACGATCTATTTATTAGTGCCTAAAAAATATAAATACTAGGCCTTACTATAAAAATAAAAAAATTAAGCGTCGGTGACTCAGTGGTCTAGCACTTGACTTGCAATCTGCAGGTCCTGGGTTCGAATCCCGCCATGTACCAATGTGTTTTTCAATTTCCGATTTACATATGTACATTTATCCGACGTTCTTACGGTGAAGGAAAACATCGTGATGTAACCTGCACATATCTGAGAAGTAATTCAAAGATATGTGTGAAGTCAACCAACCCGCATTTGGGCAGCGTGGTTGACTATGGCCTAATCACCCTTAACTTAGGGTAGGCTCCGAGCCCCTCGGTGGGGATGTATAGTGAGCTGATGATGACTATAAAATTAGACAATAAATTTTATCTTAACCTTTAAAATAAATCAAGAGAAACAAACCCAAAATATATTGATGTCATTTTTGTAAAACAATACCGTATAATATATTATATTTTTCCTTTTACATGTCCTTCGAATTTTACCCTTTGTCATATGACCGTTGTATTGGATATCAAACCTCAATATATTAGCTCAATTGACGCCACGTCTGCGTTTGTTAACGTACGTTTACATTGTCGAAATACTTGTTTTAAAACATATTGTTATCCCTTACATGCTCCTTGATAAAAAGAGATAGCAATATACTTTCGTATATAAATATGGAGTAGCTAAATATACGGTCAGTTTGTTTAGGGCTTCGATGTTAATAAATGCTAAGTTATCGTTGTAAGTAATTTTAAGTTATAGTTATGCTTAACTTAACATGTTTAACTTATACTCTGTAGATGATAAATTCTTACTTGTTTTAACTTTTTTTTGAATGTTATTTTTTTATGACCGACGGAGGAGGGGATGCACATGAAAAAAATATTTTCCCTTCCCATACATCCTCTCATCCGGAAAGTCCACTTCCACTTCACAACCTTTCCTTATAAGAAAAAGGGTGTGAAGGGAAAGAGGACTAAATTAGGCCTCCGGGAAGCACACTCAGCAGACGAAACGCGGAATAGCTTCCACTTCACGAGTGTCTTCAGTGTGATCGTAGTGCGTCCAGATCCGAGCCAATTCGTGCGAAGATGTTAAAGCAGGCTCTACCAATTTATTGTGTCGAAAAATGACATAATAGTACTTAATTGTTTAATGTCGAAAAGACTATTTCACTGGAACTCTAATCTTGATTGAGCTTAACTATATTTTAAACATAGTCTATGGCCGCCTGATACACGCGAAAATATTATGACATTTTAATAGGTCCAATTGATGTTGAAACCACGGTATTACTGGTTTCTATAATTGGATAAGTCATTGCTTTGAAATAACAGCGTTAGTTTTGTTCCGATTTCAACATGTCTATTGAAGTTCCTCCCTGTTTATTTTATCTCTATTATTAGTTCGACTTTCCGCCACTGTTACCAACCGAAACCGTCAGCGCCAAAATGGCGATAATCAAATACGCACAAAATACCACGGTAATAGCCTATCCATGTTTATAGAGGAGCAGTACACGTCATACTATGAAGCGATGTGTTTACCTTATTGTCATTCCTTTCACTCTCTTTGACTGAAGAGAGACAACAATATGCATAATGCAAGCGATTCGGTAGTGAAAAAACAAGGTCATAATTATGTCGTTATTGCGTTCCATGGGGGATAGACAAAGTGCATTCGCTAGGAAGCGATTTCATAACAAAAATGTATTTAACTGACTCGCGTCCAATGTTATTGTCAGTTCTATACATTTTTGAAGTTCGATATGGTATCGCCTCGTAGCGAATGTATTTGTTTATATAACTAACGCAACTTAATAAAATGATAATGAAATAGTGTCGTTGGCTTAGTCCATTTCTCTATAGTCAAACATGTATTGGTTGTCGTAAGGAAGGGATCTTATTTAATGAAAATCTATCATTAAAAGTTAAGCTTACAACTAAAGTTGTGTTCGAGGCGTTTATTAAAAAGTAAACTTAGTGCACGCAGTAATCTGATATTGAATAAAGCGGATTTAGTTGCCTTGAAACGTTTTCACAATTTTATAACATACTGTATAACATGTATTTTTAGTACATTGTTTCTTTATACAGTATGTCCGAAAAGGACGTATAAATTAATGAAGAGGCAAAATTTTATACCATCCAGATTCAAAGTTGTTCAGTCCGTCCGCGAGATGGCTTTATAAACACTAAAACTGTCTGGAATTCAAAAATAAATAATAAATTCATTCTTAATTTTCTTAAGCTATGCATTTTATCTTCAGCCTCTTGTATTAAACTGTAATAGAATCTATCTAGAAGTAATATTATTTAAATGTATATCTTCATACATTCAGTAGATAAGTGAATTCCCAAGGAAATTGTTGCCTTAACTCTGATGGCTACTTCGTGCTAACCGGAGCTCTTAACTATTTCAATTCAAAGTTCCTGCCTACGCCGTGACAAAGTCAATTCTTGTAACCTATGAGAAGTAACTTTCGATCCTAAGGGGTGTAACTCACAATTTTGAAAGTAAATCTAAGATTTTTTTTTTAATTAATTTTTTATTTTTATTTTTAATTTGGTTTAGTTTTAGTATATAGTTTTTTTTAATATAGTATTAATTAATTCATTTATTTTGTAGTGGTTAGTTATTTAGTAAGATTATATTTTAATTTATAATTAGGTTTAAAATAGAATAATAGAAATATTCAATGTAAGTAATAAATTATGATATATTCTATATTATCGCAAATGTGAATTAATCAAATAAAAAGTTTCTATCCATTAAAATTGATAAATAAATATTTTTCTTCGTTTATGTGAAAAAATTGTTGAAATCGGGTAAAGATTATGTTCTCGGTACGTTTTAAATGTATTTTTTGGCTGGAAAGAAATATTCCTTTGTCTTTTTACGATTAAAAAAAAATTTTTTTTTTCTTTTATGTCATTGTAAAGCAAAAAGAGCGCGAATGTTTGCTAAAATGTATATTTTTGCATAACTTGAATTATTTATTATGTGTATTTACACTGTTCCTGACCCTTGTTTCTTTTAAATTAACTTATTTCAAGCAATTTAATCAGAGAAAATGTTAGAAAAACAAATTTCCTCGACAATGTATACATTGGGACGGAATTCGCGCTTTTTTTTTTTTTTTTTTTGTTTTGTGAGATGCCACACTCGCGTTCCTAACTTGATGGTCAGATCCTTTATTAATCATTTTTTAATACGAATATAACTTTTTTACGTTTTTGATTTTTCCATCTTATTCTTACTAGTTTAATTAACAAGTTAAAATACTGTAAAATTAATATAAATGTTCATTAAAAAAACTATGTAGCAATACAAAAATGAGGACGAATAATTAAAAATGATATAATGAAATAAGGTATACAAAACAACATAAAGGTTATAAAAATAATTTAATAAGAGCCATGACTACGATTATTTTGAATTTAAGTTAATAAAATATAGATAATTATAGACAAAAAGCTCGGCACTATTAATTTTTCGTTTAGTTTCCGAAAACAATATAAGTATTCTTCACTTAAGAGAGATCTAAAAAAAAATTACTCTATATTAAAACGATTACAGAGTACTAAAATGATATACATAGTGTATTTTATGAAAGAAATATATACAGGATGAATTTGTAAAAAAAAGTTGTATACAGGATGTACTTCTTTATTATATCTAAACAGTAGATCGCATTTATGATTTTTTATTGCGTTTGGTTAAATTAGAATTAAATGGATTAAAAATATTGGAAATAAGCAAAAATAGTTCGAGAATGTTGATTTCACTCATAAAAACATAAACATTAAAACTTTAATGCTATAAAACATAATGGGGTACGTTGTGTTTGACATTTTTATAATGAAACAGTTCAAATTTTAATAGCATACAACATTTTATATAATTTTGAAGCTTTTCATTTCTGAAATATTGAATTTAACGTTTTTAATAAAACACAAACTTTATTCGGCCTCCGAAAGAGTGGAGTGGGCCAGGAAATTCCAAAAAAAGAAAAAAAAAATCCGTCACTTAATAGAACTAACAATTTACTAAATAAAATAAACAATTTAAATTTATTATTTATACTTATGTTTAATTATAGCACTATTTTCAACTATTAAAAAATAAAATATGCGATGTTTTGAAAAACTAAAAACAATCTAAAAACTTTTAGCCTCCTTAGTCTCGGATAAAAAGCCTCACTCATCAGTGGTCAACTTGTTAAACTTACTTCTTATCTTACTAATATTATAAATGCGAATATTTAGATGAATGGATGTTTGAAGATATCTCCAGAACGGCTGAACGGAAATCGATAAAATTTGCCACACATATAGAACATATTCTCAAAGAGCACATAGGCTAATTAAGATTTTTTTTAATTCCGCGCGGAGGGAGTCAGGGGCGACAGCTAGTAATTAAATAAATAAAACAGTGACTATAATAGTATAAAATGTAGTCTATTTTGTCATCTGCCATCATTCAACACCTTTATTTACATTGAAATGTTAACAGAATACATAATTAGAAGGAATTAACCTTCCAGAGCCACGTAAACTTTAGATTTATAACTGTCAAGTATCATAATTGTTAATAAAATTATTGTACACTCACTGTCTCCTGTGAATTAAAAAAAAAACTTAATTATTAACCTATGTGTTCTTCCAGGCTATGTTCTAAATCTATGTTGAACTAGCTGTCGCCCGCGCCTCCGTCCGCGTGGATATTTAAAAAAACTTCATTGGTGTACCCACCCATCCATCCATTCACATCACATCCATCTAAACATTCGCATTTATAATATTAGTAAGTTAAATAAAAAGGCACAAAGTAAAAAAAATAGAATAAATAGTATCCTATGTCCGTCTCCTGGCTCTAAGCTACCTCCTCACCAATTTTCAGTCATATCGGTAAAGCCGTTCTTGAGTTATAAATAGTGTAACTAACACGACTTTCTTTTATATAGATATAGATTTCAGCGAGATCCATGCAGATGTTCTGTACATCAATCTCTCTATCCATCCGTCCATCTAAACATTTATAGTGTAAGTATGATGTCATCCTGTCATTATCTTTTTTTTATATCATAAGGTGGCAAACCAGCGAGCGGCCACCTGAAATCGCTGAAATAGCAAAGTGACTGTTGCCTATAGACATCTTTGACGAAATAGACATATAACATGTTTTAAATTTGGGTTTAGATCTCAGAAACCCATGATTAATATCTTATTTAAGAAACCTTAAAAAACATTGTTTACTTAACCGTCATTATTGACTAATCGATTGCCTAATCGTGGCACGGGGCAACTTACCAAAAAGTTTTATCAACTTTTCGACATAACTTTAAGTTAAAACTACTAAAGTATCCGCCAAAAACGTGACAACAGTTTAACGTTTTAATCCAAGGGTGGGTTTTCACTGCCTTTTACATTTATTTAAAAAAAAATTCTCATCGAACTTATTCTCTTGGAAAAACAATATAAACAATAATTTCGCTGCCTAACATCTAATGCAAACAACACACATAAGATTACATGACAGTTTATGTCTTGTAGGTTTTAGGGAAGGGCGGTTGGTTGACCGCCCAGGACAGAAAAGGGCGCCCAAAGACTGTAAAATTAGGGCGCGCCGTCGTAATTTTGGCCACAACGCTGATAGTGATAAAATACACTGTAGGATACAATGTTATATAACTGACAGACATAAGGGAAATTTATATTAACTTCACATAACTGTACATATTTGTATTACACGCTAAAGTATTGCCTGTAGGTTATATAAGGTCAAAATTGTCATGCAAAAACTAACGTGTGTAGACGGCATAACAAAGCCTTGGCACTTAGAATATTGTCTACGAATGAATAGTCTAGCAATTCAAAGGGAGAACGCTGCCAGTATCTTCGGAACCTAAAGGGGCTCCTTTTAATAATATATTTTCATTAATTATTAAGTATATATTTAGGCATTTAAACATAATAATAACAAAAGAAGAAACATGATAAAACACTGAAAACTTTTGCATCTTTCCTTAAAAGCGCCAGTTGAGATTACTGTCAGTTAATTCTATCTGTATACGATCATGTTTCAAATACCAATGCCAGTGACAAACTGGCGATAATCAAATAGGCACAATATACCATGGCATATAGCCTGTCCTAAGCGGCAGAGGTAGAACTTGATAGTACGGAAATCGAAAGGAAGAGACTCAGAGGCCGCCCCATGAGATGGACTGACAAAATAAGCACCATACCCAACACTAAAATACTTAAAGCCATCCACATCGGCGAGAATTAGAACGGAGCCTACTAGAGATGGTCAAGAGGAGAGTTCGCTACCCTCTGGGGTGAAGAAACGATTTGCAGAAAGAGAGTTAATTCTAATAACCTCTAGTTTACGTTACATGTTAAACATTAGTTTGAAGTATAAGTCTAATTGGACCACATCGTCTTGTTGCCTCTAAGGCACGCCAATTAAATTAAAAAACAAAACGTCATATAACTTGTTGCATAAATCTGTATATGAACTTAAAAGTTTGTATGGAGATGCTTTCCTTTGGCAAAATAACTCTATAATTGACATATTTGAATACAAAGAATTAGTAGTAATACCAGTCATCATCATCATCATCAGCTCACTATACGTCCCCACCGAGGAGCTCGGAGCCTACCCTAAGTTAAGGGTGATCAGGCCATAGTCAACCACGCTGGCCATGTGCGGGTTGGTTGACTTCACACATATCTTTGAATTTCTTTTCAGATATGTGCAGGTTGCATCACGATGTTTTCCTTCACCGTAAGAACGTCGGATAAATGTACATATGTATATCGGAAATCGAAAACTATTACAAAAGAAAAAAATAAAATTAATGATAAACAAAAATGCGTATAAAGACGCGTGGGAAGTGATTGATTGATAAAGTATATTAAGAAATGCGTGAAAACTTTCATCATTATTACACCTACGAATTAATTAATTAATAAACACAATTATAATACTGTAATAAATATAATGCAACAAAAAAAAATGAAAACAATTACGATATATAAAGTTACAAGACACTGAAAAGATATTAAAAAGATTTTTCGCACAAAAAATACGAATTAAAACGATAAACTATTTTTTTAAATACTTAAATTATTTTTACAAAAGGTTTTTATTTATAATTTAATATAATCATTTTTAAACGCGCTTATAAACGTCACTGTATTCGGATAAAAAAAAAAAAACATTACGCAGAACGATGCACAATTAAAAAAAAAAACAATAAATTATAATTAGTAACGATTAAAAAACAAAAGCTTAATTCGATTCACAATTTAAAAAAAAAACAATCTAGAATGTTCTTTATGGTAATTTAAATTCAAAAATAGAATCGTAAAAGTTACCTGAGAGCAGGAGTAGCGCGGCTGTGGTCGCCCTCATGTTCCCGCCAGAAGTGCCGTATTCCTGACGTTTACTCGCCTTATAGCAGGCCCGGTTAAGGCGTAGGACGTTTGTCATTCTCCCTCTTACCGTCCACTTTCCCCTTTAAATACATACGAATCTCCAGAGCTTTAGTGAAATTACAAAAGAAAACTTTGAAACTTTCAAGGTTAAGGTTATTAGAAACTTAATTGAAATTATTGCTTAGTTTTCTAATCTGTAATTGAAAAACTTGTATTGCAATAGTTTTATATAACACTAGCGGTCGCTCGCGACTTCGTCCGCACGAAATAAAAAAATAGCCTATGTGACCATACTATGTACAAACATGTGTGCCAAATTCATTCTAAATCCATTGAGTCGATCGGGAGAGACCTTCTAACATCCATCCATCCATCTAAACATTCGCATTTATAATATAAATAGATAGTAAGATGTAAAATAAGAATCGAATTATCTGAATATGGCAGTTAGTTATATTAGTTATCATAAATTCGAAACTTGAAATGGATGTATGGATATTCGTCACTAACAAAACTAATACTATTAAAAAGATCTGGATGAAATTACAGAAATAGACTATGGTCTTCGTATAGCCAACTTAGTGAGCTTTTTATTTGCGCGCGAGAAGTCACGGGCTACATCTAGTCAAATAAAAAAGTAATGGATAATGTTATTAACGTAATTAAACGACAACGAAAGAAAAAAAAAACATAAATGGCCAGTATTTATGAGTGATCATGCTAATTATTAGCGCGAGTGAAATATCACCTGTTGCGGTAACGTTTTTAATAAAAAAATTCCAGTATTTGTTCTTTTAACGCATAACCGTATACGGTGTTATAAATTTTCTTATTCCATTTTAACACTGGCCTGATTTCCGATAAAAAATCAATATGCAACCTTTGATTTAAAAAAAAAATATTGTCTGTACCAACTGACTACTATATGGATAGGCTATAAGCTGTAATATTTTGTGCCTATTTGATTTTTGCAATTTTGACGTTGATGATAGCGGCTGTTAAAAGTTGTGAGGATTCAAACTATTAATAAAGATAGAATTAATTGTCAATAACATCAACGGCCGCGAAATTGGAACGAAGTAAAATTTATAATATAATTTCCAAGCAACAGCATTTGGGATGAATACGAATCAAAAACCACAATGGAATAAACATGCGTACTTAGATAACAAGATACGTATAAACATACGTAAAACATACCTTCTTATTAGTCGGGTGATAGTTTGGGATTAAATGATTATGAACAGAAATTCACGTGGCCTCAATATGGGCAATATTGTATTTTCCTAAGCCATCGGATTACAGGATCTTAAGTATTTTGAAACGGCTCCCCTCGTTAATTACGCGATTTCGTAGTCAATATTCATCGAAATTGGAAATTGCTAATACGTTTATTTTAAGTTATAAAAAGTTTAGCTTTAACCCCCAATATTAAATTTCTCGGAATTTGTACAGCGAATAATAACGTTGGCGATTAATTATTTTAGAAGTTTTTATTTTCACATAAACGAAAAAGTAATGAAATTTAATGACTACAAAGGTAGAGTAAGACCAATGAAAGTATGGATGGATTGTTTGAAAGAGGATATGCGTAAGGAGGTAGATCCAGATATGACCGCTGATAGAGATGTATGGAGGAGTACATACTCTGACGATCCACCGCAGGGATAATGAGAGGTTCTGACGGGATCGCGGACGAAAGCGAAAGCGTGCCCGTGATCCCGTCCCGATGCGTTGGAGGAACAGAGAGGTTTAGTGGGTATGCCTCCGTTATGGAGGAGAATCCCACATAACTACCGCGTCCCCCCCGGGGCGCGGAGTATGCATAAAGCATTCTTCTCTGGAAAAAAAAAGAAAAAAAAGGAATAATGAGAGGCTGATGAAGAGAATTTTTTCATAACTAAGTAGATAAAACGTTATTTTTTTAAACTCTCGAATCAACTTTTTATTACCATAAATCCAAAATACATTAATCTCCCGAAATATTATACTTTATTAAGCATCGTATTTATACGATCAAATCGAATGCAATAACTTCCTTAATTAGTCATTAACCGTGGGTTTTTGAAACCAAAATCTCTATATAGAACATATCGTATTTCGTGTGTATCTTTAACAATCCTGAGATAACAATATATTTTAAACGGAGGTTTGGTCTCCAAATCCACATCATCAGCTCACTATACGTCCCCACCGAGGGGCTCGGAGCCTACCCTAAGTTAAGGGTAATTAGGCCATAGTCAACCACGCTGGCCAAGAGCGGGTTGGTTGACTTCACACATCTCTTTGAATTTTTTCTCAGATATGTGCAGGTTGCATCACGATGTTTTCCTTCACCGTAAGAACGTCGGATAAATGTACATATTTAAATCGGACATCGAAAAACACATTGGTACATGGCGGGATTCGAATCCAGGACCTGCAGATTGCAAGTCAAGTGCTTGACCACTGAGCCACCGACGCTCCGTGTTCCACCCACGGTTACTTATAAAGGGAGACCTTAACATCTCTGAGTGTTGCAGTAAATGTAACACAAAATAACTCTATTGTAAATGTTATTTCATTGAAAGATGAAAGTCACCCTCCTAGTTGCGTATCCCTCTCTTTGATAGCTCTCTATTCTCATGAATTTGATAATTTTAAAACGACAATCTCATGTATTTTTAATGTAAAATACAAAGCTATCGTTCTGAATAATAAGTACAGTCAGCTGAATAAATATATACAATACAATGCTTCAGAAAATTGTATACATATTTAGTTTCAAAAGTACATATATATGTGCTTTTAACCTCTTAATTACACGGACACTTTCATTCATGTATTTACGTGTACGTGAAAAATATCTATGAAACCATAGTTCTATACAAACTGGATATTTACAACTGTATATAATATACACTTATGCAGCTGATTGTACACTATCATATTAAGAGTTTAATATGACTACTACTAATATTGAGAGCGTCAGTGGTTCAGGGGTTTAAGCACTTGACTTGCAATCTGCAGGTCCTGGGTTCGAATCCTACCACGTAGCAATGTGTTATTCGATTTCCGATTTACATATGTACATTTATCCGAAGTTTTTACGGTGAAAGAAAACATCATGATGCAACCTGCACATATCTGAGAAGAAATTCAAAGATATATGTGAAGGCAACCAACCCGCACTTGGCCAGCGTGGTTGACTATTGCCTAATCACCCTTACGGTAGGCTCCGAGCCCCTCGGCGTGGACGTATAGTGAGCTGATGATGAATATTATAAATGCGAAAGTTTAAATAGATGGATATTTGTAAGAAGGTATCTCCAGAACGGCTATGGGGATCTCGCTGAAAGTTGGCATTCATATAGAACATAGTCTGGATGAACACTTAGGCTACTTATTAAGTTTTTTTTTAATTTCACGTGGGTGGAGTCGCGTGCGACCGCGTATAGTATCATTATATTTTTATAAGTACCAAGAAGTACTAGTAATACTTTCATTACACAGTCAAATACATATAGAAACAAGACGTAGTCTTTTACCTGGCCATCTCTTTTAATGTGAAGAGGTTATGTTTACGAGAGGGTCGTAAACGAGAGCTTTTACTATACAAAGCTCTATATTGCGTTATAAATACAGATAGGAATTATGTTCTTATCAATATTATATAATACTCTTATAATAGTATTAGATAGAATAACATTCGTATACATAAGAATACAGTTTTTGAGATCCGACTTCTACGTAATTTTAGGAAGATAATCCGAAACTATGCCGGTGTACTAGCGCAACACTAGCCTTATTAAAATATCAACGTTTATGTCCCCTCACTAATCATTATGACACTTGACTTGGTTGACATTCGCGCCAAATGATTCTAACTAATAATGTCTAAGTCCAAAAAACACAATTTATGCAGTATTTTAATTTATCTTACTTCTTACTTATGGATAGATGTTGGTTAGAAGTTATATCCAGAACGGCTGCATGGATATTGCTATGATTTGACACATTACTAATTGATTTTTTTTAATACAGCGCGAACGTGTTCTTATGTATAATTGTAGAGACAAAAATGTTTTCCTACCTTATGTGTGGGACTCAAACTTTTAGTGACTAACTTGGGACAATATCCCTTGCTGAGTAATTTATAACTAACATTATTTTTAAGGTGACAAAATACGTCTAGTTAAAGTACACCCACGCATAAAAATTATAATTAGAAATATAATAAGTTCACTCGTTTGCTTAGAACTAAAATAATTCTACAAACTTTGTTACTCACGATTAGACTAATTTGAAAAATAATAGTTTGAAGTTACAAAGAATGGTTTAACGGTGCTCTGCTTAATATAAGACACGAGTAAAAAAGAAAATTAAACCGTTCAAGATTTTGAATTTCAAGGCATTGTCTTAAATCTCCATCTAACGCAAGCATCTACGACAATGTGTCACAATATTCATTTTACTTTTACTAATATTATAAATGCGATTGTTCGGATGGATGGATGTTTGTTAGAAGGTATCTCCAGAACGGCGCCTTGGATTTCTAAGAATTTTGGCATAGATGTAGAACATAGTCTGGAAGAACACAAAAGGTACTAACTACGACACAGTCACGGGCGACAGCTATAGTGTTTTAAGAATTGTTAAAACTTGTTATAATTCATGTTCGTTAAGCTCTTTGATATTAGAACAGATAATTAATTTTAATTAATTGTATTTCACACCAAAACACAATTAAATTTTCATATACAAACCATAACGATGTGAAATTATTAATTATATATAACAATAATTAATTTATTCATCAAATAGTAAGAGTTAATTAAATGTGACACTTGTCTCTTGAATTGCGATTTATTTAAACAAAACCCACTTAAACTACGCAAATCTTTGGGTTTAGGTTGCGAACAGCTAAAGGTTCTATCATCGTATCTAATCTGCCTTTCGAAAACTAGTAGCGTCGTAGTGTGGGGCGCAGAAGGGCGACTGCCCAGGGCGCCGGGCATAAGTAGGCACTGCAGGCGCCAAAGTTGGATAAGATACCCTTTAAGATCTATCTTTAGAAGATTTACGCAACACCAAAAAAGAGGGCGCGTCAAAAATCTCGCCCAAAGCAATAGAAATCCTAAAACTGGCCCTGAAACTAAATACTATATTTGTAATTCTAACTTTACGTTTCCATTAGCGAAACGCTAATAAATAAATTCCAGCTTGATACCATCACGTGTTCCTGAGAAAAAGGTCTTGACAGACAGACGGACTGTCAACAAAGTGATCCTATAAGGGTACGGAACCCTAAAAACAATCTTATTCTCGTTGAAAAAAAACCAACAGAGATATCAAAGCATAAAACTTAACATTTAATCATGTTCATTTTATTTTTATCAATAATATAATCAATAAGTACTAAGTAAACAATCAGTCTTATAAACTAGTTAAGAGTTTCTCCTTGATTGTTTCGAGTCAATAATTGATAGGGATTCGTTTTAATCAGTCGATGTACGATCCATTACAGGTACGACCCACGCATATATAGGTCATTGTTGAATACTGGTAGAAGTTCAATAAAATAAAAATTTAAATTAAAATATATAGTTAAAACGAGTATATCTTTCAACCAGCTACCAAAAAAACAGATAATATAAGATGTAGACGACATTAAACGTTAACTCGGCTTAGACTATGGACTAATTACTACCCAGTGACCACTTAAAGACGACTTAATATGTAAAATCGGAACGATAGGACTACTCAATTAAGCATAAATCCATCCGAAGTGTTGTAAATTTAAGGTCTAGATTCGAATGTAATAAATCTAAACAAAAATTTTATGTAAAGATGCAAGAAAAGAGTCTTATAAAAACATTGCATTTACATGTTCTTAAATTTTTTTTAAACCTTGTGGAGCTCCTGTACAGTTTTAAATGTTTTTATATCATGAAACGATAATTGCTCATTTGATTTTAACAGGCACCTGTTAATTTTGTTAAGTCTGCGAATCCTATTAAAATTGTAGGTGCGATCCCACCGAAATAAGATCTCTTGTAAACAACCAATTATAGAAGTCGTAAAAACTCCTAAAAACGTAAAATACAGATAAAATATTAAAATACCGAGAAAAAAGTAATAAGGCTTGATAACGCACACAATTTCGCAAATATATGTTCGTTCAATTAAGGAAATCATACAAAAACTTTGTCATCATATTGTTTAAAAAAATATTCAACACATCGTATACTAAAAAAAGTTATAACTTCATTAATTAAAATTATAAATTGCTTAAAGAAATTAAATTTAATCCAATTTTAAAGTGAACTATGTTTGATATGGAAATTGAATATGGAATTTTCATTTCCTTTTAGTATTCCTTTATCTATGCTTTCATTTTATGTAGCTATAATATTTTAAATTGCGTTGGTCTTTTAGTTATATAACTAAAGATTTATTGCAAATACGAAGTAATGTAATCTCTCGTTCGAACTTTCAAAAACAGAAATTAATCGATTAACCAAAACAATAAAGATTAACTAAAGCAGTTTTAAATAAGTTTAATTTGTTTTCTTTGTATGGTTTCAAGGCTTGTTTACGATAATTAATTCTAGATGGCGCTGAAAAATACCTAAAAAATCTGTCTATTGCAAATAACAGTTGCAGCTACAAGATGGCGTTAGTCGTTTTGAAATGAGAACTTTGGAGTCTATTTGCTTTAAAATTATTTGAGTTTGTTTAATTTCATACCAAATTTTTTTAAATATATTATAGCTATTTTAAATACAGAGTTCACATTTTATCGAATATCAGATAAACTAGGTTTGTTAGCCAATATCTCCAAAAAATGTATGATCCATGAAATTATTCTGCATTTATTGCTATTCAGTTCAAAAGAATGAGCGACACAGTAAAATATCTTTTTATATTATTTTAGAAGTTATATTTATTAAATAAAAAATTTTATTTAATATAAAATTTATTTATTTCCACATTATACTAATTTATAAAAGTAAAAAATCCATATTACTACTTATAAATTATTAATTTATAAATGCAAGAGCCAAATATTGACTAGAGAATTGTATTCAAGCATTTTATTAAAAAAAAAAACATAAAAAGGTTTTAATTTCAATCATAGTGATAAAATTATTTTTTAATAGGTCCTTTACACCTACAACAAAGTTGGTTCGCTTTATCTTTTTTAAAATGTAAATTAAATTCATGTTTAAATATTTTTCTATACATTGATTCTTTCACAGGAACTAAATCTTTGTTACACTGGTTATAATATAATGTATACATTTGTTTTATACTTAAATTAGCTTCTAAATATTGTTTCTTTCTTGAAAATTGTTTAACCGGTTTCCCGTCAACTGTAGTAAAGGACATTATATGGTTACGAACTCTATCTTTAATTTCCGAAGGTAAAGAATGTGCACTTGCTTCCGATAAACCTCTACCATCAGGTTTTGGTAAATTCATATCACTTTTACTGGAATGTACATTATATACTCGTTTTTGTGATATAGCTAATGTTCCTAAATAAAAATCTTTACATACTGTATATCTAACACCTCTAACTAAAAAGAAATATTTAAAATAATACTTTCTTTTAGTATCTTCAGACTTACTATGTTTAACGTTATTCCTTTCAGTTGTGTTAAGTAGAAAATGTTTCTTTTCGTTAGTATTCAATGAATAAAATGCTTTAAATAAATGTTGTCTGTCAACATCATTGATTCTTTCGTTGCATTTAAATTTACAAGATTTGAGGCAGTCTTTTGTGGTTTTAACACATCTCTCCGGTACATATTTCCCTCTTCTACTGATGTAAGCTTCACCTTTTTCATGTTTTAATTTGCGCACATTACAGGCCCATTTACTAGGATTTGGGACTGAGCTACGTGATCTTTTCTTAACGGAAACCTCCTTATGTGGTTGACTACTTTCATTGTGCCTGGAATGTACAAAAAAAATAAGAAATTATATAGACAGGACAATTCACAATTTAACATGTAACAAATGTCAGTTTTCACTAGAAATATCAAAATAATCCTGTCTAAAAATTAGAATAAATATGTATAGAGATTTTAGCACTGGAAATTCAACATTTTCTGCAGCTTAAATATTATAAATGTGTAAGTTTAGATGGATGGATGGGTGTTAGAAGGTATCTCAGAAACAGCTCAACCAATTTCGACTAAATTTGGCACAGATGTAGAACATAGTCTGGAAGAACACATAGTCTACTAATTAAATTTTACTAAATAAATCTATATAATACATACTCAATTTGCTTCTCATTTATAATTGGCACTTCAACCTCAACTTTAGTGATGACACAGTTTTGATCCTTAATATATGCTTCATACTGGCCATAAAACGATTGTTGAACACCATTGGTAATTACATGTTGTTTGAACATTGGCACTTGTGGTAGTATAACATGAGAAGTTATTTGCATAGAGTTCATGTCATTTTGTATTATCTGTGGCTGTAATTGCTGCATGCCTTGTAAATGTATTTGTTGACACGACATCATCGTTTGATTCTGCAGGATCTGGTGATTCGTTATCTCATGTTGGACTGACGAAACCGGTATATGCAAGGACTCTGATGTTATTGTTTGTTGATATGTCACCTTTCCCTGTGCCGTTTGCAGCGATGGATGGATAGATACAGACGGATATACTTGAACTATGTGAGGTAGATTCGTAGCGGCCTGAATTTGATCCATTAATGCGGAAATCGCGAAAATAAACAACCAAAATTCGCAAGATAAATTAGTAATTAAATTCTTCCAGAAATCCGGAACTATTTAATTAAAATACATAACAAAGGCGAAGTTATATTCAATGGTTAAATGTAGAAAATTTATACTCTTTTTAATCAATAGATTTATTAGTTTTTACGAAAAACTCAATAATATGCCACAGTTCCAACTCGAAACAAAACAAAGCAACAAACATGGCCGCATCTTTATTTGACAGTTTTGGTTGTCAACCAAAGAGTATACAACAATACTCCATTATTTCAATAAATTTTTATGTTTCCACTTATTTTAAGTCTCTACTATTTTTTGATAAACGGAATATTAGTTTATTTGGAGACAAAAAGAAACCGTATTTAATGGAAACCTAATGTGATGTTGTCAAAGTTTGTAATCTAAATAGGAAAATAATTAACCAATTAAGTAGTTAAGAATCAATAAATTGTAACGGTAAAATATGAGATATCTTTTCAAACCAAAGAATATAAATTATTGTCCAATTGCAACCAGTTGGTATACATCAGTTACAATTTACAGGTAAAAGAAATAAAACAAGAACTTAAAGGTATATAAAACATTTATTATATGGTAGTAAAATATTCGATATAGTCAACAATACTAAAAGTTATTTGCTTAAAAATAAATATATATATATATATATATTTGGCCTCTTTAAAATTGTAAATTAAATGCTAGCCTCTTTATTTGTACTTTTAAAACCTTTGTATGCTAAAAATAAACATTCATAATTTTCATGTCCTCTTAAAAAAACTAAGGTAAATATCACAAAAAAAATAACAACCAATTGTAATCACCAATTATATCACTACTAAATCGGTTTTTAACCGTATTTCGAATAATTTTTAACATTATAAAAATAATAATTTGATATGGTAACTTATAAACGTCAAATATTGCACATGCGTTAAAATTTTAAAAATTGTCTTTGGTATATGATAAAAAAATTATTGAGTTTTATCTTGGAACTTATTCTCTAAGAAATTGTATACGTAATCGTATACGACTAACATGATAGCTCCACCTGGACCCAGCCGGAGCACCTTTGGCAGCAGGCCTTTGTACAGAGCGCGAAATCTAAAATTAAAAAAAAAACTCTTGATTATAATTTATTCATAATTATAAGGGCTTAAAAGCCCGGGTCGATCGGTACTACTTCTAGTAAACATATTGAGTTATTGAGTCGAATCTCCAATAAGACAAACTTCGAAATCATAGCATATGCTAAAGCAAAATAGATGTTTAATTCCTTCGTGTCCTTTTCCGATATTTAGTCCGAAGATCGTCATGTACAGATCAATAATTGTGATCCATTTGTGACCGGTTAATTCTTGACTCTTGAATTTTAAAGTTTCATTGAGCTTAGGCTGCGGCACTTAGCGTAAACCTCATTTTAAAGTAATAAGGCTAGCTGATGCCTGCTCTTGATGGTAAGATGATTAACCATGGTGATTAATGATCACCCACATTGCAGTGACCAGTTAACCTCCAAGTTGTAATAACTACCATTCACAACATTGCTCATGTCTGTCACTATGGTTACAAATAGATTTGGCTATTGTTATGCAATATAGAAACAACCATATTACATTTTATCTATGGTTAACGAAGAACTTTACTACGAGTAAAAAAATTAGCAATGTAAAAAAAAATGTTTTCTAAAAGTATATACGACAATGGAAACACACAATGGAAATATGGAAAAATATGGAAGTAGATAAATTCTTTGCCCACATTAGAACAAGATGTTATACAAAAGCTGATAGAAGGGGACACACATAGAATGCACATAATGCTAGGATTTTTATATTCTTGGTTATACTATACCTAAACTGAATGACACATAAGTGGAGACAGTCTTATATTTTTTAATTTTTCATAATAAAAAGTTAACTGCTATTTATATGGTGTCTTTGGTGTGTTTTTTTTAGTAAATCTTGTTAACAAATTATACCTTCGAAAAAAAGATGTGCAACTACTTAAGTCATTAACCTCTTGACCTTTTGAGTTAAATAATATTTAAACATTCTGTTCTCTTATCAATATTAATGCGTCTGATAATAGAAATAAATAGAGGACGATAAGGGATCGCTAGATGAATAACATATGTTTGTTTAAATTATCTTGTTTAACTACTTATCTACATATGTAATGTTAGGAAGAAAATCCGTTAAGGAGCCTATGTATTGACTCAACACTAGCCTTACTAAAATATCGATGTTTATGTCCCCTCACTATTCATTCTGACACTGGACTTTGTTTTCTTTAATTCCGCGCGGACGGAGTCATATAGTCTACGAATAATCAATTGAACAATCATAATCGATGTAAACATGCGTTCCACGCGTGATTTTGTGCACAATACCTCTGTGTAAGAGTTAATTTTGTACTTTCTGCATAAAGCGGTCCAGCCGTGGAATACTTGGATCAGCTCCAGACAGATATTTGCAGTACTGAAGCAGTTTCCGAGAATATCGAATCAGCGATTGTATTGAAAAACATTGTGCCTAAATATTTTATACATATTTCTGTTTAAAGATGTGACTAAACATTATTTTCCTCGTATAAAGACTTGATTTAATTAATGATATATGTTTCTTATCTTTCTCGACAAGTTTGTTTTCTAGGTTAGTTAGTCTAGTGATCACTTTAGTATTGTTGTAAGATGATAATGGTCTAAACGAGCAAAACCAAATCCCCTTTTCGAAGCGTAAAGGACACTTATTATACTCGTAACTTTGTTAAAAAGAAGTTTCAATTTTTAGATTTTAAGATGTACATATGAGTAGCATATTTGTGCAAAAGATTTAAAACTCATCGAGAGATTTTACGATAATTTAAAGAAGTGATTCGACTAGAAATAGTAAACAGCTAACTAGTCTATTTATACAGAATGGCAGTTTACGCAAAAGCAATTACAATGTTGCAATCTCACGAGATTAGTAAACCAGTTATTTTGTAACAACTCTATCTATACTTCAAATATCGGTCAACTAACTGTTGGTCTGAGATCAATATCTTCGTACATCATACATATCGCCATCCCTGTTATCTTTGATAAAACATAGAAAACAATATATTTTTAACGGTAATTTTGGTCTCGGAACCTCACAGTTAATAATCATATTTATCTAAAGGAACGTACCCATACTACGTGACCCGTTTAGGGGGGGGGGGGGTCTTTAAAATATTATACTACGGTCAGTCACAGGAGCGGGGGGGTGGCTCAGGTTTTAATCACGTAGTCATTGGTTGTCATTTTTCATAATACATAATTCACTAGTTATTTAAGTATGCAGTCTTATGCAATAAAGACGAGTATGAGTCATTTTTTTCATGTTTGTAAAATGATTAAAATTTATAATGATAAATTACTACGTAAAAACTAAAGGCGGGGGGGGGGAGTCTTGGCATGTACTACGAGTGCTCACCGAGGGAAGGAAGGGGTCGAAAAAACTAAAAAAATAGGTCACGTAGTATGGGTATGTTCCCTAACGTGTAGTCTCCGACAAAATATACCTAAAGTGATAATTTTCATCAAAATCAAACTTAAAATAAGCCAAAATAAACGAAATTTTGGCATAAAGCCCGATAAAATGAGAACTGTTTGTTTATACGTTAAATTATCGGAAAGTTCATGATCAAAGTAATTACTTTCCAAAGCGGCGTTGAATCTTGACGTCATTATTACATACTAGCTGTCGCCCGAGACTCCGTCCGTGCCGAATTAAAAAAAAACTTAATTTTTAGCCTATGTGTTCTTTCAGAGTATATTCTACATGTGTGCCAAAGGAGACACTTTCAAATAAATATCCATCCATTCAAACATTCGCATTTATAATATTAGTAAGAAGTGAGATTAATAAGTTTTTAAATTTTAACAATAAATATTTCAATTGAATGATGAATGAAGACATAATTAGACAAAGAGATATGTAACAAATCTGGTCATAATTATCACCACCCTTTATTTGTTGACAGCTGGATATAGGCCTTTCGTCGTACCTTCCTTCAAGGTCATCACATAAATATTTATAAAACCAACGGAATTACAAAACCATTCCAGAACAAGTTGCGAAACTCTTTTGAAAATATGTTTATCGTCAGCAGAGTCAATCAAATTCAATCAAAAATAAAAAAAAAAGTCATTGATCAGATTACAGATAAAGATAATGACATTATCTACTGTCAATTACTTGTCAAGATTAGACAATTGTCAAATCGTGAGGGGGTCATCTTATCTAGCAAATCTAATAATAAACATGATGGGCAATCTAATTTGTATTATAAGATTTATTGGTTGAAATTTAAAGTTAGCGGATCGCGTATATTCTTAGAGTGTCATGTATATTTTTAAGGGGTCGCGTATATTTTTATGGGGCCGTTAAAAATTTAAAGAATTTCGATGACCTTGTCTCTTTTTTCTAAGTAGTTAAGTGATCGCTCAGAGACAATTACGTCGTGCAGAAGGTCGCTAAACTTTAACATACTTTGGGGGTCGTTATTTGAAAAAGGAAGAAAAACAACAATTTTATTATATAAAAACATATTGATGTAGTTGTACTTACCCTTCTTCTCTATAAACCAGATTAATTGTGCCAACAGTGGAATTATATTTGACAATGCCAGGGCTGGGCTGTGGACCTTGTATACGACTCTTGGCCACGTCAAATGGTATGTTAACACATGACCCCAACACTCCAGATGTAAAACCAATTGCTATCTTACGACTGAACTCTAAAAGAGGATCCTGTGGGCAGATACAATTGTTATTCAATATCTATCTATCTCTATATATATATATATAAAAGAAAGTCGTGTTAGTTACAATATTTATAACTCAAGAACGGCTTTACCAATATGCCTGAAAATTGGTGAGGAGGTAGCTTAGAGCCTGGAGACGGACATAGGATACTATTTATTAATTTTTTTCGAATTTATCCCTTGAAGAGCTGCTTTTAATTTAACTTATCTATATATTAAGTTTTTTTTATATATCGACGCGGACGGAGTCGCGGGCTAGCTAGTTCTTAATAATACAATTTACAAAGTTTTATATTATATTTAATCTGTCATTAAGAGGTATTTTTTTGAATCGATAATTTAATAAAGCTAATATATAGAAATGAAAGGATGTTTGAGACATATTTAGCTTCAAACAAAAGCATATTTATGTAAAATTGTATTTAGTAAACAATCAAACAACTTCAAAAATAACATATTTTGCAAGAACACAAGAGTTTTATCTGTTTACTGATGATAAGAAGCTGTTAGAGCAAATATCAGTTTTTTAACATCTTGCAACTGATAGTATATCAAAAGTAAACAAGATATAGTATATTGAAACATAAAATAACAACTGAATAGTTAGCAATAGTGAAGAAAATCAAGTAACTTTAAATTATATTGAGAATCTGAATAACCATTCTTAACACTTTCAATGCTTCTAATTTGTCTTATGATTTTTAGTATAAAAAAAATTAAGAGCATGGAATGTGTTAAAAACATTTTTTTTATATAACTAACAGCATATTTGAATTAATACTGAAATTATTATTTTTTATTGCAATATTAAAGCATCTTTTCTTCTCTGTCCATTTGGATTAAAAAAAAAACTTAATTAGAATCCTATGTGTTCTTTCAGAATATGTTCTATATGTATTCCAAATCACAGAAAGATCCGTGCAGTTGTTCGGGGGATACCTTGTGACAAACATCAAAACTTTCTCATTTATAATAATTAAAAAAATTTCATTTCACGCGACGAAAAAAAATAATTAGTTCCCGGCAATTATTCAAATTTTTCTCTCCGTTAAAACTATTCTGAACTTCAACGAACATTTCAAAAAAAGAATTAGCCAAATTGGTATAAGCGTTGTTGAGTTATGCGCTTACCAACACATATTGCTATTCATTTTTATATTACAGATTAATAATATTTTATTATTAATGTAATACAATATTTATTATTACCTCATATTCTGGGATATATCCTTTGACACTGTGATAGAAACCAAAATAAACCATATTGAAGATTCCATTTCTAGCCATAGTTGCTGTCAAACCTTTATTCAGTCCTTTTGATCCTAACCCATTTTCTCGTACAATCTGTCTTGTTACTGACCAAGTACTAGGCACTTGGGTAGCTAACGATTTGTTTGATTGCAACGTCACCTTTACAACTTCGAAAGGGTTAACTAAAATGGCTTCCGTAATACCTGCACCTAAACCAGCTAAGGAAAATGTCTGAAATGATAAATTAGTATAAATTACTGTGATTTTAAGTGGAATTAATTTATTAAAAAAAGCTTTGTGTATTGTTTATTATAAAAGATTGAAAAGAAATACATAAAATTTAAATAAAAAATTATATTGAAAAAAATAATAGAAAATAAATATGAATAATATATTTACGTGTAGTAATAATAGTAATAAAATTATATGGAAATATAAAATATAAATACACAAATATAAAAGAAATAAAATCTCACTAATGGTGTGGGTGTGCTGGAGCCAAACATGAAAAACCTTTTGTATTGCTCAAAAGTTGCAAACTTAACAGCCCGCTTTGGTGTCTCCGCCAATATAGGTGGCAAGATTCCTTTCCAAAATGATGTCAATCCTTCATATTTATACATTTTCTTCATACAGTCTACAATGCCATTGTAGTAGTGTGGATCGGAACTTTTTAAAGCTGAACTGGAAGATTGTAGCTGGAATCTCGTTTTTACTAAATCTAGAGGATGCATTATACAGACTTCTACAAAGCCCGCACTTCCACCAGCACCGATTTGCATAGCAGCTTGCTTTAATAGTCTTTCAACGTCGCTCATTTTTCTAACTAGTTCGTATACAAACTGGACAAAGTACGAGTGTATGATCTCTGCAAAAGTTGGCGCAATACTGAAGGTTACTTATCTCTAATCTAAAATGCTACCCATTCTATTTATCAATATTATAAAAATAACATTTCCCCTTCATGTTCATGTTTGACATGTTTTTGACATAGAATTTTGACAACTGATAACAAAATACAGTGTATAAAGATACGTTTGCTTTAAAATGTTTCAAAATATAAATAAAAGAGAAGTTCCATCGCTGTTTCAACACACTTAGATGAGTTTATTATAAAACGACTAAGAAAAGCTTGACTATACAAAATCGGTAAATTCACCAATATCTCTACTACTCTTTTTCGTGAAATGTGCAAATGTTGCAAAAAAAATCAGTTTTGCAGTAAATCTTTTTGCAGTTTTAAATGGCAATATCGACTGGTGGTGATAGACGTCACTTGTCAAAGGAACTTGTCAAAGAATGAAAGTGTTGTTTCGTAGATCATGTCGTTTTCATATGTTAGGAAATGAAATTCTAGAAATTGTCGGTTCATAATTTTAATTTTTTGCGTAATTTAACAGTGTAAATATTAAAAGTTATCAGATCGTTATATAAAATGTATAATTACTGATTAACAGATGTCAATAAAGACTGTTTTCGTATGTGCATTTTCATACAAAATGGCAGGAGAGACGAGAAATTTGCATTTTGATATAAGCTGATGTGAAATGTGAATAAGTGATACAGACTTTGTTGTGTGAGTGGCGAGTGTTTTAATTGCAGAAATGTGGACATAGTGTTTACGATGGGTTCGCAAACGCTGGAAATTTTGCGTCAAGGTGTTTGGGCATCTTTGACAGGTGGCTGGTTTTACGATCCCCACCAGAATTTGTTCTGCAATACAGTGCATTTGTATATATGGCTATTCTTATTATGTCTCCCATTTTCTGTTTACCTGGTAAGTGATAACGACTTATATATTATATACGGTAGGTTATAAAATGATGTCATAACAAAATCAGGTCACGATTTTTTTACTTGTTATTGTTTGATTGTCGACTGGAGAACATGGCATTGAATGGTCATTGGCCTCTGTATGTCCTTTTAGTTTAAAACAACAACAACCTCATTAGCTTTAGCTATATAACATCATAATTTTTTTTGTTTATGTATGCTTTAAGGAAAAATACTTAAATTTATAAAGATATTACAAAATTCTGAATCCGGAAACTTTCCAGTCTATTATGAATCATATAAAATGAGTCAGCATTTAGGTAAAAAATAAGTGAAAATATTCTTTTTAACTAGCATGATGCCTACATTATGCCAGTACAGTACAACAGTGGCAAACAAAATCAGCACTGGCATACAACTGGCACCAGTGAGCCAAACCAGTACATGCCAGCCATTGCTACTGTCTTACTGTATTGACATAAACATAAGTAATGTGATACTTTATCTAGACCAGCATCACATTGGGAATAAACATTCAAACATTAATATTAATTTGTACACAATACATACAATAAATAAAACTAGCTGTAAGTTGTGACAACATCCAGGGAGATTTAAAAAAAAAACTTAATTAGTTACCTATGCATACTTCCAGATTGTTCTACATCTATGCCAAATTTCATTGAGATCCATCCAAGTCCTTCTGGATATACTTTCTAACATCCATCCACACAACCAAACATTCCCCTATTAATAATATTAGTCAGATAATCTTTTCTTGTCATAATCTTGTATTAATAGGTCAATAATTCCAACAACTTTCAACAATTTGTGGTCTATCTAAATACATTATGTTCTTTCAGTACTTCCCCCCAGCAAGTGTAGGCTGGATAATCTACTGTGCCCTTGTCGCCCTGCTGTTCACATGCCTCAAGCTGCTGAACCATGGCCTTCACCACATGTATGATACAAAGGAATGCATTGTGGTACAACCAACTGGAGATCCAGCTAACCCTTATGCTGGATCAACGTAAGTAGTAATTTTGACATAAATAATTGTGTTTTAACTTAAAACTGTTATTTATTAATTTTAAACTCAAAACATATAAATTTATTGCATGCAGTATAATAATTGTTAAAAACACAGGAAAGAGTACACAAAAAGAGAATATTTTCCCTACCAATGCTTCCTCCTCCATTACACCCCTTCTCATCCTTTTTTATAAGAAAATGGTGGGAATAGAAAGGGGATAAAATTAGGTCTCTTTCATGCAGCATTTTTTTGTTACAGGCAAGAAGAAGGAATGGAGATGATGCGGCTAGGTGTTGCATTGGGCAGTGCTTTAGAGAATGATAATGAGTCTGCCACATCATTGGAGTATCATAAGCCTAATAATAGTACCATAGGTAATAGGATTTTATCATTTTATTTTAACTTCTATGTAACCTCTTCAGTATTAACATTATATTTATTGTTTACAGATCTTAAGGTTGATGTCCATCGTAAAAACAGTTCAGAGTCCAGTATGGAAGATAGTGCTATGTCATTGAAACCACCCGAAGCCGTTGCAACAACTAAATCTGATCTCTGCGTCACACAAACTACAGAGACACCCGGACCATCGAAAGCAAGACCTAACAATAGAATTCGATGCGCTCACAAAAGAGAAAACAGAACAAAAACAAGGAGAACACATGCTAATAGAATTGATGAACTTATAGTTGAAGAAGCATCTAGAAATCAAATGTATGTCAATAATCATCCTGTACATGTGTTGTCTGAAGACGGAACATTCGCTAAAGTCAGTCGAAGGTATCACGAATGTCCCCATCGCCGCTGCGCTAAGAGCAGAGATTTCTTTAAAGAGTGGTTGTACTTGGATACCAGAGAGAATGGAGATCCTTATAATCAGCATGTAGTTCGCCAGCTCAGCTCCGATTCCAGAGACAATTCGGAGCCGAGCGTTGGACCTCCTTCGCCCAAGAAAAGGACAGCACATCGCCGGAGATATAACAATTACCCAGATGAGAGTTGTAGCAAATCTGCCATGGCTCTCGCGACGCAACCGAGTAATATGAGGCGAAATTCAAATTCCACCATGTCAACCATACAGTTACCCCTTCTCAATTCAACAGCACAATTGGTTTCCCACATGAGAAGACATTCGAATAATGCAGACACAGGGTTTTTTGCTAGTGTTGAACTCGGTGAATACATGATGGTAAAAGCGGAACCTCCAGCATGTGAAGCTGAAAAAAATAAAGGCAAAAGCCCAGGAGTGAGACGTATCAAAAGCGCGGCTTTGGAAATAGGATGCCCTCCCCCTAGTGTTTCGAACTTATCTCCCCATCCTAACAGTGCTGAAACTATCGGCGGTCAAGTCTTAAAGAACCCTAAAAATGCTGTGATACCTCCTCCTAGTAAAAGTTTAACTCGTGGCCCACATTTGAATCTTTACCCTAAAAATGAATCAGGCGAAGGTTGTAGTTACCCATACTTGACGTACGGTTCAGAGATCGTTTATCCAATAGCAGAAATATCAGATGAGATGCAAACATCACAGAAAGAGACGGATTTAGATTCGAGTGGTGACAGTTACAGTGATTATGAGGATGAGAAACAGTTCCGTGGTTTCGATTGGGACGCGGAGCAATCTCCCGCCGTGCGCTCCAGTGACTCCGACTACGAGAACAATGGCTCGCGGTCTCCCTTGCTGGACCGAGCGGCTGACGTGCGGATAGTTCGCTCTAAACACCACGGCGACGGCAAAAAACCCTGCTGCGATAGACATTCCAACACAAAACATAACGCAGAATGTCCAAACGATAAAATGAAACATGTAAGACTGAAAAAGCTTTCTAAAAACTATAATTTCGAGAATAAACGTCCCGAAAAACAAACCTGTGAATGTAAATATAACCCGAGCGGCGATTACTTCGATAAAGCCAGCGCTAGTTCTAAAGATTTGCTTATAGAGAAATCCAGTTTAGAATCCAACGACAATCCCGAACAAGATAAGAAACCTGAAGATAAGAAAGTTACGGAGAAGAAACTTTGGGACCACGATATATCTAATTCTAGCAGTAGTAGTGATAATAATTTAGACAAGCTTCGAGTTGACAATAAATATGACAAAAACGCGGCGCCGGAGACCGAGGAGTCACAATTGACTTGCGACAGCAAAAGCGCGGACGAAAGGAGCGTCTACAGTTTAGATTGGCTGTTTGAGGAGACGCCGGAGTCTACGCTGGTCTGTTGCAAAGATGTCGCAGCGTGTGCCGTCCAAGGGGACACTCAGAAATGTCCCGGCGCGCTAGGGGAATCATCCTCCAACGTCCCAAGAAACTTGGGAGCTATACCAAAGCAGATTAAAAATTTAGCTCGGTCGCGGGCTTCGTCTCAGAAAGAAAATAAGAAAAGAGACTCAAGGAAAGAGAGGGAAGATAATCAAAATGAAGATCGTATTCTGCTGGACGCAGTGGAGGCGCAAGCGGCACTCGTACAGGGACTGGAGTGTTTGTTCGCTGCGACTAATGCGAACACAGTGGTGATGCCCGCGCCCAGCAGGGATGATAGATCAAGAAGTCACCGTCAAAGTATACGAGGGGAGAGGGAAAGTTCCAACAAAACTAGGAAACGATCCATCGAGGAAGTCGCACAGACATCCACTAATACATTACTACCTACGTCAATGCCATTGTTGGCGGCTTTTCTTAATTCGAGGGTGGATTTCATACCCTGCTGTGCCAACGAAAATGCACCCGCGGAGCAGGTGCAGTACTCCGAGGAAGGTCAAAGACTCAGGCCTTTGATGGATCGCAATCATAGAAACAGGGTTAGGAAAATTAAACGTTCCACTCGGCAGCGAAACAACCCCGCGTTGCAAAGTAGCGAGAAAAAGGACAAGCCACCGTCTACAGAAAATCCTAACAGTTCAACTAATGTTCATTTCGCGACTTCATTTGACGATACAAGCGACGGTGCTATTCACAAGTTTATGGACGAGTACGGCAACTGGATGTCGTATACATTTGATAAGAACAGCGTGGGGAGAACGCAGGTGCAGCCCGTCACCGGACCCGACAAGGAAGATAACGCCAAATGTAACAGAGTTAAACCGACCGAAATACCTGATAACTGTCAGGAAACAAACGGGGAGGGAAGCTGTGGCTCTCTGGAATCAGAGGCGGGAAACAGTGAAAGTATAAGTAAAACGAAGCGAGGGGACAGCATAGACTCTTCAAATCAAGGCAGCAATAATCCGCTGCTTTCCAGTAATAATAACGTTTCAACAGTAGTTCCTATTAATACGAATCCTACTAACAAACGATTCTACGTGTTCGATGGTGGCACCGGCAGCGACCAGCCGCGCTCGCCAGTTGCCTACGTCACAGACAGTCTACTGGAACAGATCGAGGCGGAGCGCCAGTCGCGCATGGGCCTTCCAAGTATGCATATCAACTTCCTCATGAGCCAGCAACGCGCCAACCAGCAGGCGCAGCAGCAGCCCGACACCACATCGGCTAATGCGCCCAGTCTCATGCCTTCCATCGGTGAGGAAACAGTAGATCTAAACATTAGGAATAAGTTCTCCAAACTCATGGACGAGATCGAGAAAGCGAATCAACCGAAACCAAAGAGTTACTATAAATTTAAATTATCGAAGTGCCTCGAAATTAAAATAACGATGGATAGGTTAAAATTGTTGGCACTATTCGATAGAAATTTAACATTTAGGGAAACTTTCGTGTCGATAATGTTGGCGATCAGTGTCGCCGTGCTCGGCTCCATGGTGTTGAACCTCGGCTTCTACAAGGATATCTACGCGTTCTGGTTTTGTTTCATAATGGCGGGCAGTCAGTACTCCCTGCTGAAAAGCGTGCAGCCCGACTCCGCCTCACCGGTGCACGGATTCAACAAAATGGTCGTATTTTCTCGACCCGTTTACTTTTGCATATGCACCGTAATTTTGTGCGGCGTGCACACTCAACTCGAACAAATGACAGTACCCGCAGATGAGAATTTCAGAAGTAGACGCAGTATCGATGAAATAAAACCGTTAACAGTCTACGGATTTGAATTCAACGAGCGTGATTTTTTATACGTCATCCAGGAGATTATTTCAAAGTTTTTACTGTTTTTTCCTTTGGCCTTCAGTTTGGGTCTTTTTCCTCAAGTAAACACGTTCCTAATGTACTTGCTGGAACAAATAGACATGCACGTATTTGGGGGCAATGCTACCAGTAGTTTAAGTGCCGCGTTGTACTGCGTGGTGCGCTCTCTGGCGGCAGTGGGAGTGCTCTACGGGTTCGCATACAGCGGTCTCATAGAGGGAAAGAAATCGCAGCACCAAAAGCATAATATACTCTTTTCAATTTTCTGTGGCCTGCTCGTCCCCATCGCGTATCACTTGAGCCGGAGTGCCAGTGATTACACTCTGATATGGAATCTTATAAAGAAGCACCTCCTCCCGCCGGAGCTCTACGTCATCCAGAACCCTGATTGTGCTCCCGAATTGGAAAAGACTGAACCCAATCCATTGAGTGAAGATAAAAAGAACGATTCAGAGAGTAATATCTCGAAGCAGAACTCCATAGGTAGTTCCGCTTCGAAGATTAACTTTAGCTCGGAGACGAACATAGCCAAGTCGCAGAAGAGATCGCAGGCGTCTAGTGTTAGCTCACTGAAGATGGATCCTAAAGGAGACATGAATTCAACCAACTCTCTTAAACTCGATCCTCCGACGGAGATTGAAGATAAAAGCAGGGATACCAATACAAATAATTCTACAACAAATAAGCAAGACATGCCTGATAAGACAGATGAAGATATGGAAGATCCGCTGCCGAAGAAACTGCAAGCCACGGTGAATGCGAGGCTAAAGAATGACGTCATTGTGTGCACTTTTCTCGGGCTATGTGTGTTCGGCCTGCATTGTACCACGGTGTTCACGACGCTGCGACCTCAACTGAACACGGTGAGGCACCTCTTCTAATTTTAGTACTTAGTAATAACCTGTGTTAGGGGTGATAAGGATACTTCATTTCACCCAGTGCAGGTTGCCTTGTTTTCCTTATCTCTGAGAAGGTCGGATGTACGTATGAATTTGGGACGTACCGTGACGTGTAAATTATTAGTTATGTGGTCTACTGCGCCACAGTTCTCTTTAGGGTTGTCGACTCATTTATATTGTAATCTGCAGGTGTTGTGGATAATAGCGGGCTCGCTTGGCTGGGCGTTGCACTATGTGACGCCGCAGCTGCGCAAGCAGCAGCCCTGGCTGTGTCTCGCGGGGCCCGTGCTGCGTCAGCATGAGCACGCGCAGTTTGAAGTCACCGAGCCGGCCAGGCTTATGATATTTGAAAAGGTTAACTATCTTCTACTCCTTCTGGATATTTTTTACTAGCTAAGATATGCATTGATTAACTTCATATTGCCTTATGGATTTCTTCTTTTAGTCATCATGACTAGACATCAAATTTAAAAAAAAAAACGGAAAATTATAAAAATTACGATATGTTGGTTTCTGAAAACTAATCGTATGACAAAACAGTATGCTTAAAACAGGGATTTTCGTCTCAGAAACCAACAATTTTAACCAATTATTTTGTAAAAAAAAATGTTAAACATAGTGTTATGCGATATAAAATATTTAACCAGAAATAATTTGCAATTTTTAATGTAATTTGCAGTTTGTCTATTAAGGGTTTGGACATTAGGGTTGGCCTTGGTTAACTAACCTTAAGATTTATAACCTCTAATATTCTGGAATGTTCCAGATCTTCGTGTACCTTTGTTTCCTGGAGCGCAACGTGCTGTACCCCGCCGTGGTGATAGCAGCCACCACACAAGACGCGCCCGCCATTGCGGATAAATACGGCGACACACTCGGCGCACTTATCATATGCGTCTGCGCATTGAAATGTAAGTCTCACTCAAATCATCATCATCATCATCAGCTCACTATACGTCTCCACTGAGGGGCTCTGAGTCTACCCTAAGTCAGGATTGACTAGGCCATAGTCATTGCTCATTTCGGGTTGACTTTACAAATATCACGATGTTTTCTTTTACCGAAAGTAAGACAGATAAATGTACATATCGAAAATATCTGAGTCACCGACATAGCCAAAATATTTGGGCGTATAAGGCAGCTGATTAATTCTGAATAATTCTAGGTCTTCGTAACGCATATTCTGAACCGGAGTCTCAGTACCTGATCGTGGTGTTCGCGGTGCTCGTCTTCCAGCTGGACCTTGCCAGCCGTGATGTCTCTGAGACCTTCCTAGTAGACTATTTCCTCATGGCCATTATATTCAATAAAGTCTACGAGTTTTTACTTAAGGTAAGGTTAATGATTGATTTATTATTATGAGTATTTACTAAGTTTCCCTTGTCCTGATGTTTGTCATCAAATTTTGCAAATTAAAAACCCACTTCCTGGTTACTGGTCGAGTCGAAATTTTGCATGGATTTATAAATCTCGTCACAATGCAATATCATGATGACATGGTGCTGATCTGATGATGGAACTAGAAGGTAGTCATAGGAACTTCGCAAATAAATAACAGAAGCTTATCAAGTTTGGGCTTGTTTTATATTTTCTGACAAATAGTTTGTCTTTTAATAAAGCAGAACATGAAGTAGATGTTTTTTTTTTTAATATTTATAAAACAATATTGTTTAAATGCTTATTTTAGTTAGTTTTGATGTCGATGTTAGGTGCAATTTGTGGTGACGTACATAGCGCCATGGCAGATAACATGGGGCAGCGCATTCCATGCGTTTGCGCAGCCGTTCTCAGTGCCGCACGCCGCCATGTTGTTCCTGCAGGCCGCGCTCTCCGCACTGCTCTCCTCACCGCTCACTCCTGCATTGGGTAATACATACATTTCATCAAATATTTACTAATATTATAAATGTGAAAGTAACTCTGTCTGTTTGTTTGTATGTCCTTCTTTCATGTAAAAAGTACTGAACCGATTTAAATGAAATTTGGTACGCATATAGTCTAGAGCCTAGGGAAGACCATAGGCTACTTTTTAACGTGCAAAAGGGGTTGTAAGGGGTTGGAAATTTGTATGGAAGTATCGTAATATTTACAGATAGAAGCTTAAAATTTATTTTTTAAGGCTGTTAACTTGATTTAAATAAATATGACAATTAATGTTTGTAAAAATGTTATACTAAAGGGTGCAAAATAACAATAGTGAATAGGGGATGAAAGTTTGTATTAGAATATATGAAGTTTATGTGAAAGTTTTGTGATTTTAATATGTTTCGTCATTATGTAAGTAAAATTAGTAGCCTAAATAAATAAAATGCTACCCTAAGACAGAATTTCACGCGGACGAAGTCGCGGGCACAGCTAGTTTGTGTATAAATGTAATCAAATATGCAGCTCTGGATAGTGCGTGAGTCGTAGAATACAATGCTAGGTGTAGTGTAAACGGATTGAAGAAGGCACTGCACGTCAGATGACCTTGAGCCGATAAGCGTTCTTATATCACTCACAGTAAAGTTCAAATCTTGTGATAGCAATACGATAAAATATAGGTCTTATATTTTATGTTGTACGATATTCAATTGTAAGTGGTAACCGAATATAATTCTTTGACTACAAACAAATTATAACTCCCAATTCCTTTGATAAAACAAAAATAATGTTTCAGATGTTTTGACAGTGGTTTTTTTAACGTAACTATTGCTTGTTTCCAGGTAGCGCTATATTTATGACGTCATACGTGCGACCTGTCAAGTTTTGGGAGCGAGATTACAATACGAAGAGAGTGGACCAAAGTAATACACGGCTCTCTTCACAATTAGAAAGGAATTTAGGAGCAGGTCAGTGCTAACATCACAACCTAAGATATGTCTATATACAACAAAACTAATTATATATATATATATATATATATATATATATATATATAAATATATATATATATATATATAATATAGCATGCATAGCATAGCCAATGTAGCATTCGTTGTGCTATATTTGGCTCGTTTACGTACCGACACGTGTTGCCGGCTCAAAGGTCTGACATCGACTGACGTCCCCTCTCTCCGGCATGTACTTATGACGTGTACGCTCGAGACAAACAACACTACGTTTATGCATACACTACATCCCTTCCTTTTTTTAATATATTTAATCTTGCCAAGTATAGGTACTTGTATTCTAAAACTATCAATTAATAGAATACAAGTATACATACACTTCGATTTTCTAAGTTTCTCTACACTTCTACATGTATATCCATTTTGTAAGTTTAATTAACTTAAATTCAATAACAATAAATATAAATTCACTTAATAATTATTTTCACAACAACTGCATAGATATTTGTTACCATCCTATACTTATCTTCCATGTTTCCATTATGTCTTCCTTCTATATGCTCTACTTCCTTCCATTTGTTATTTAGAACGCTCCAGTGTCCCTCAATTCTTTTTAAATAAACTTATTTTCGTCTTGACATATATCGCCATCAATACCTGTCGGCATCTCTACGGTATGGGAAGCAGGATTTTAATTGACGTTTACTTTGTTATCTTTGTGTAAATTATCAATGTCGAAGCCAAATATTTTGCTAAAAAGATATGTTTAATAATTAACAGTACTTAAAAGTACTTAACAGTTTGAATGTATCCTAGGCGTGATAATTTACGCTAGTAGTAACAATAAAATTTTACTCTCTACTATGAATGTTATACACTGTAGACACAGTACTAGTTGGTTGGAACACCAAAAGATGTAACTGATTGTGTGACCATTTAACTTGTTTACTTTTTAATTTTCAGATGTAACTGTGCCCGCGACTTCGCTCGTACGAAATACTGACTTGGATAGCATTTCAATCACTTAGGCTAATCACTTAATATTATTACGTTTTATACTGAAACATATTAAACCCACAAAAACTCGCACAAACTTCACATATTCCAATACATCAAAATCAGTCCATGACAATGGTCCCAGGCTCCCGTCCATCAATGTACCAAACCTAAGGTCAGATAGACAGACAGATGAAGGCACCCTCGCATCAATAAGAATGTTCTATCCCTATATTATGGAATAGTCAATGATAATTTTCTTTTCTAATACATAACCTGAAAATGACTAACTTACTATGTTAACAATTTAATGTTTCTTCTCCTTCATAGATGTTACATTTTCTATTGAATGAAGGTTTCAAAAGTCAAGACTTATACCTTTTTTATATTTAATTACCAAATTTATTTCCCAGCTTATTTGAGATCTTTCAACCCACAACACAGAGTCACTAACGGTATTTAATTATGTTGAACTTTATATTTAACTTGATGGACGATATTTAAATGCCACTATAAGTTTTCAATTTATCAGATGTTCAACTATATCTATATGTAACAATGAATTGCTAATGACTACTCTGAACATAGTAAAAGTATTTTTCAATATAAGCGTAACATAAATAAACATAAAGAGACAAACTCTTTGTCCCTTCTTTTCACAGGTCAGCAAATGAACTTGTCATTGCCGTTTATTCTCTAATGTTATTTACAATCAAACAGATAGCTATTTCTGTATGAAAATAGTTAAGTTACTTGTAGAACTAAGGGATAGCATTTTATTCCACAATCGTTTTTTATTCAGCTTATAATAATCCAAATGGAATGCCATTTAAAAGTAAAATTATATATCATGTCAACAAGATCTCTTTGATTTTAAACACACTTTTAGGCGGTGTGCTAAAGTCGTTTAAATAAGTCGATAGTGCGATTTTGGTTCAATATTTCATAAATCGGTATTTCTACTCCCTAAATTGAGTTTAAAGCCGTTAAAACTTAATTTAAGTTGACTCACCAATTTTTTGCGGGTTATTGATAACAAAATCCAGCTTCAACATACCCCGACTGCGACTAGTGTGTCCTCAGCGAGGAGTTGCCTTAACAGCGACTTTTACAATGAATTCCTCCATGACTTGGTCCAATAATTATGCTATAAATAAAGCTATTTCAGAAAGAAAACATTAACCTTTATTTATTCTATTTTACGGCAACTGTAGTATGTCATTATCAAAGAAAAACACTTTTCCGCTCTTATTTTTACCAAATTAGAGCAATAAAATCAATTTCAGATGTATTTTAAATACAGAGTCATCTATCGCCGGAAGCGGAACTACTTATCTGTTTCACAATTATTGAATCGAAATTCGTTTAGTGCACAGTACATCACGAGATTTGAACTTACATATACTCGTAGTTAATAGTATCTCTGGAAACTTCACCAATCCAGCATTAGCCACGGATTCGTAAATAAAGCCAATTATGATGACTTTAGTAACTGGCAATATAATATTAGAAATTGCGTTATACATATTGTAAATATTCATAACAAAACGTGACTAATAGTCAATCACATTTTATATCATTTTGTACTACGTATTTTGTAGTAAGGTGCTTATAACAGGGTTAAAAGAATTACTTCTCAAAAAGACAAAGGAATAGTCACTTACTTGAAAACAATATCGTACAATGTACATAATATAGTCGCCATTGATTTGACTTAAATTTACTTTACTTTTTTACAAAAATCTAAAATGTATTCAGCTAGCTTAGATTTAACTTGATTAACTGAACTTACATTTATAAAGATGACAGTAACAACTTATGAAGCTGTACTCCTTCGTATGTTATACATATATCTCTTTCCACTCACTTTCGGCACAACAATTAGACTTGCTCGCCGAGTGCTGCGTTTATTAATCTGTAACTTTACAAACGACATGTTATTGATGATTTGTTTTGTTGATGGTTTTTCTAATTATAAAACATGTACTGTAGGCATATAGTTGATTAATAGTCATTATTTTGATTTTATTGTAGATAATGTATTTCCTCTCACCTTAATTTAGATACCTCTCACCTTAATTTAGTTAACAGTTTGCCTCACACAAATTTTAGCTTCAAACTTCTTACCACTCGTAATATCAATTTATCGATCAGGGTTTCAATCTTCTTAATTTATGTACTTGACAACTTTTCAGGCCTATATATATATATATTCTCTTGGAAGACTATAATAGTAATTACACAAATCGTCTTAATTAAATAACGCGAGCTATAAAAACCGCCAAATCTTTGTGTTCCCGACGTAAATAAAAAAATAATGACAGCTCACTAGCGCCACCCTTTTATTTTTATAAGGGGGAATTTGTTACGCATACCGGGTGCCTCGGGGAAAGCCACTCTAGTTATGTGGGACTCTCTCTACATCCCTAAAGGGACTACCCACTAAACCCCCTCTGGTTCTCTCGACTCACTGTTTACCGGGGTGTGGGCACATGCAACTCTTCGCACACACCGGTCGGTGACTGGTTTTGAGCCTCCACACTACTATAAAGTCTTTGCACGCGGGAACCCTGCGCGCCCTCTCTATCTCTTACTGGGTGGGGACCTCCCCTCATCCCTCACCCGAGACAGTCTACTAGCGCCATCAACGTCAAAAATGTCACAAAATCTTTTTCGAACTGTTGCTGTCTTGTAGTTTTTTCTTTTACGCCATTTATATGTACATGTAGATTTTATATATTTTCCGAACGAATCGCGACAGTAGCGCCTCTCACCGGCTCTAATTGTTTGACTATATATCATTTTCTTTAACTTTGTACAGATGATAATAACCTGAATTCAATATTCTACGAGCACCTGACGCGGTCTCTGCAGCACTATCTCTGCGGGGACCTGATGCTGGGTCGCTGGGGACAGGTGCAGCAGGGAGACTGCTTTGGTAACTGCTACATCTTCTACTAGACATAAATATCTAGGCAGCCGTCAAGTGCATTTGGCCTAATTTTTGTCTTCATTCCCTTTATACTTCTTAAAAGGAAGGAGAGTTGAATTTTGCAAAAGAGGGGATGTAAACGAAAGGGAAATATTCTCTTTTTGTGCATCTCCTCCATCGATTAAAGGAGGGCAACGCACATGTAATTGCAGATGTTTATGGGCAGCGTTCGCTTCGCTATTTCGGCGAATTAATGTGGCTGTTTGCTATATTATAAATAAAAAAATTATTCGCTTGTTCCAGTACTGGCTTCCGACTACTTGAACTGCCTAGTGCATATAGTAGAAGTGGGCAACGGGCTGGTCTCCTTCCAGCTGCGAGGACTAGAGTTCAGAGGCACTTACTGCCAGCAGAGAGAGGTGGAGGCCATCTCTGAAGGACCAGAGGAGAGTAGCGGTGAGTACCCTCCATATAAATACAAAATTAATGTAAAGTTTTATTTTAATGTTCTAACTGTAGATGGCGCTGTTTACGATAAAGTCGAAGCACATTATTTCGAACAAATTTATTAGCTGTTGTGAACCATTGTTATTGCGGTTAGTTTCTTCACGCACCTGTTTGACATTAATTTTATACACCAATTTTTGGTGTTCTTTAGTTTGATTTTGTCTTTTAGGTCCAGATATGTCTGTTTCACGATTTTCGCTAATACATGTAAATATATACCAAAAATACACGACTAAATTAGTAATTCAGGAGTAAGAGATTTAGAAGTACAACTCTCTTACTTTAACTAAAAAAAGGCATTTGTAAATAATACTGCCATCTATTGTCGAATAAATGAAATAATTTTATATACAGCGCCATCTATCTTCCTAATATGAATGCAAATGTTTGGATGGATGGATGTTATGTATCTCAAGAAAGACTGTAAGGATCTCGATGACATAATCTGGAAGAACGCATAGTCTACTTAAGGAAGGAGTCGTGGGCGATAGCTAGTTATCAAATAAATGAGAGTTTTAAATATTTTGGTGTGTAGAGGGCGTGTGCGCGCGGTGGTGGTGCGGCGGACGCGTGCTGGCTCCGGGCGCGTGCTGGGCGCTGCGCTGGCTGGCGTGGCAGCTGGCGGCGGCGCGCTACGTGCTCGAGGGGTACTCCGTCAGCGACAACAGCGCTGTCTCCATGCTGCAGGTCTTTGACTTCCGGAAAGTTCTACTCACATATTATGTCAAGGTAATATTTTACGTTTCTAATTGTTAATTAAATTGTAGGTAATGTCAAAGGCAATTTCCCTCATTTAGAGATTCAGTGACGCTTGTTTGTGTGTTTATTTCTTGTTTTTAATATTTTTTAAGTTGTTTTATATATTTTTTGTTGAATTTATAGCTAACATTTCTTAGTTTATAGTAATTTTTTAAATTGTACTAAATAAAAATCCATAATAGCAGTGTATATGTTTAATTTTGAACACATCTTGTTTCCAGAGTATAATCTACTACACGATACAATCCAGTAAGCTGGAAGAGTGGCTGGCTTCACCCACTATAGCAGAAGCCCTCAAACCTATGAGTGAGAGGTCATTTGTAGACCTGGACCCCATATTCAATGTCAATTTGGATGAGGACTATGATTTTAGAGCTTCAGGAATTACTAGGTAAAGTTATATAATTTATCGCATTTTTTGCTGGTTTTGTGCAAGAAAAAATTAATTATATGTTTTTTATGAATTTGGACAAAAAGTATTTGTCAGAAGTGGGATTCGAACCCACGCCCACAGAAGTGGACTGCGACCTGAACGCAGCGCCTTAGACCGCTCGGCCATCCTGACTTGTGTTGTTGAAATGAAAATGTCATAAAGTTACAACGACTAATTCAAAAAATATATAGAGTAATTAAATTAATGTTTTACTTTCTAAAATATGTAATTATTATGAAAATTGCCTATTAACTTCAAAATAATTTCATTTATATTAAATATTTGTGGAAAAGATGTATTTAGAAGCCTGTTTCTATGATTTTTTTTCTTTTTTCCCCTGCAAATTTTTGAATTGGTGTCCATATTTAAAATCTTCTTTATAAATATAACAAGTGTATGTTATATGTGTTGCAGGAGTCGTTTCTGTGCGGTGTACCAGGAGTGGGTGGTGGTGTGCAGCGCGCGGCGCGGTGCGGCGTGGCGGCGGCGAGCTGGCGCCCGCGACTCCCCGCTCGTCACACTCTGCTTCGCGCTCAGCCTGCTCGGCCGCCGCGCCCTCGCCGCCGCTCAGCACCTCTCCGCCTCCAGGTCATCATCACAAACACCTCGTACAATTACATATAATAAGATTTATACTTTATGTCGCCTCACCCACTGCTAGTAACTATATGAGGGTGTCAGATTGCCTCAATTCGTAGAGAAAAGTGCGCGATTTCCCCGTATCCCTTTACTTCACTCTAAAAGCTGAAGATGTTTAAGTTCGCATTGTCTCGTGTAATGTTCGAGCCGCTATAAAGTTTGAATAGTTTTATACCGATGCAAAAGTTTCTCTAGTAAGATGTTAAGGTATTTTAAGAAGTTCAACGTTTGTTTATATAATGTACTGCAACATGTTTCGTATGTAATGTCAGCAGCGTGGAGTTCTTCCTGTACGGGCTGCACGCGCTGTTCAAGGGCGACTTCCGTATCACGTGCGCGCGCGACGAGTGGGTGTTCACCGACATGGCGCTGCTGCAGGCTGTGCTCGCGCCCGCTGTGCGCATGGCGCTCAAGCTACACCAGGTACACTGCCCACTGGACCACTGCCCACCGCCCACTGGCCCACTCTGTCCACTTATCACCAAAGCCAAGGGTTGATTTCGATTCATTTTTGATTAAACAATTTTGAATTCTTTCTATATATTCTTATAGAAATTAACCCATCTGAAGATCGTAATAGTATATTTTATGTTTTACTATATTTTTGTGTACAGGACCACTTTATGTTCCCCGAGGAGTACTGCAGTGCAGCGGCACTGTACGCGGCCATATCATCGCACGCGCAGCGCCTCGTCATCTGCCACGAGGCCGCGCCCGCCTGGCGCTACAACGTGCTGCGCGGCGCACCCCACCTGCTCGCACTCCGGTACTAACTCTCACCCCCCTACACACCCCTAAACTCCACACTATACACACGCAACCCCCAGAGTCGATAAAAATGCTGATAAAAGCCCACTAATACGTTAAGTAATGTGGTTATGTTACAGTCATGTGATGGACGAAGGTAACGATGACTACAAGATAATAATGCTGAACAAGCGCTTCCTCGGCTTCCGCGTCATCAAGCTGAACCGCGAGTGCGTGCGCGGACTGTGGGCAGGACAGCAGCAGGAGCTCGTTTACCTTCGCAACCGTAACCCTGAGCGCGGCTCCATACAGAACGCTAAACAGGTACCCTCCCACTGCTCACTACGATTCTACTGCCCCATACTGCGACCCCCCCCCCCTGTCAACACTTTGACCCCCACTGTCAATACTATGACCTCCGACTGTCAATAATGTGACCCCCCACTGTCCATTGTCTATTAACCATATAAAATGTTCGTCGTTTTATATTAATACTAGCTCTGTCACCCGCGATTCCATTCACGAGGAATAAAAAAAAAGTACTTAATACTGCGAACTCCCTCCCCACGAACTTCATAGTGCGTCCCTCCATCGCTATATCGTGAAACTATTTGTTTAATTGTATGTATGTATGTATGTTTCCAGGCGCTGCGCAACATAATAAACTCTTCGTGCGACCAGCCGATCGGGTATCCGATCTACGTATCCCCGCTGACGACGTCGTATGCGGACAGCTCGCCGCAGCTTCGCGCACTGCTCGGCGGACCTGTCTCCGTCGCCGGACTCAGGCGTCGCCTCGCCGACCTCTGGACACGGTACACCCACACTGACATATATAACCCAACACTGTAATCTACCATCATCAGCTCACTGAGGGTCTCACAGCCTACCCTAAGGGAGTGACTAGGCCATAGTCAACCACGCTGACCCACTACGGGTTGACTTCATACATATCTTTGAATTTCTCTTCAGAAACGTGCAGGTTGCA
>NW_013530472.1:4797819-4887114 GCF_000836235.2 Papilio xuthus
TTTAACAAAAAAAAATATTGAAATTATGCAATGATGTTGATAAAGGATAGAAGATTTTTTTTGTTAAATGATGATGATAAAAAATGATGTATGTGTGTATATATATGTATGAATGTATGTTGATGCGTTTGTAAAATAATGAAAATAAGTGCCAGATACAAGATAACCGAGAAATATGTTGCAACTGGACGTTGCTCACCCAACCTGGAATATGAAATCCCAGGACACATCTGCATCTACTAATGTGAATAGCGATGACAAAATGTGAGAAGAGGTCGGCTAACTGATCTAAGAGGCTGCTGTATAAAGATCCATAAACGTGCCAGATACAAGTCAACCGAGAAATATGTTGCAACTGGACGTTGCTCACCCAACCTGGAATATATGAAATCCCAGGACACATCTGCACCGACTAATATGTATAGTGGTGTCGAAATGTGAGGAGAGGTCGGCTGACCGATCTAAGAGGCAGTCTATGAATGTGTTAAAGAATGTATGATGAAAATGTAAGAATGTATGTAGGTATTTTGTGTAAATATGTATGTTGATATTGCCTAAATGTGTTAAAGAATGTATGATGTTGATAGCACTCGGACGTGCGAAAAGTAGAAGAAAGGTGATAAGCAGGCAACAAGCATGCACCTCGCGTGCAGCGAGGTTCCTCCCCCCTCCGCCAACATGTTTAACGAAAAAAAAAAAAAATTATTGTAATTATGCAATGATGTTGATAAAAGATAGAAGATTTTTTTGTTAAATGATGATGATAAAAAATGATGTATGTGTGTATATATATGTATGAATGTATGTTGATGCGTATGTAAAATAATGAAAATAAGTGCCAGATACAAGATAACCGAGAAATATGTTGCAACTGGACGTTGCTCACCCAACCTGGAATATATGAAATCCCAGGACACATCTGCATCTACTAATATGAATAGCGATGACAAAATGTGAGAAGAGGTCGGCTAACTGATCTAAGAGGCTGCTGTATAAAGATCCATAAACGTGCCAGATACAAGTCAACCGAGAAATATGTTGCAACTGGACGTTGCTCACCCAACCTGGAATATATGAAATCCCAGGACACATCTGCACCGACTAATATGTATAGTGGTGTCGAAATGTGAGGAGAGGTCGGCTGACCGATCTAAGAGGCAGTCTATGAATGTGTTAAAGAATGTATGATGAAAATGTAAGAATGTGGCTTTGAATGATTTTATAAGTTTGATTAGGTATTTGCTTTGAGTATAAATCATTGTAATAAAAAGAATCGAATGTTTTCGAAAAAATGACTTGTGCTCGGTATATTGAAATTTGCAAGGATCTAAAGGTCGCATGCAATGGCTGCGCGCGCGCCGACTATGCGACAAATAACTACCGAGTGCACAAAAAGTAATAAGATGGAATGTGAGATGTAAAATGAAAAAAAAAAATTCTCGTACAAAAGGGCCAAAAAAAGGAAATGAAAAGAAAGGAATATGGAACGGACTCACAAATAATGTCGTCTTCTTTATTTTGATGGTGATGATGATGATTCCTTTTTTGCCGGTCGAAGGACCATATGAATGTCATAAGAATGAAAGTTGATGAACAAAATAGACAAATATGATTGATGTGTCGGCGCGCGGAGTGCTGAAGCGCAACTGAAGGTCGCGGTGTGAGGGCGCGCGGGGCGGCGGGTGAGGTCTGGAAGGGACCCCCGCGCTGCTTCCCCGCCGGTGGTGCCGTAGTACGGAACAATCGTAAAACATTATATGGCGGGATTCGAACCCAGGATCTGCAGATTGAAATTAAGTGCTTAACACCTGATTCACCAACGCTTTATATATGTATATTAACTACTATGTGTTTGTATGTCAGTGTGCGACGTCGATGTGGCGAGGGCTGCTCCAGCGGCGGCGCGTGTGACGCTGCGAGTGCGGAGGCGGGCACCGCGCGCCCCGCACCCCCGCCACCCCCCGCACCCTCCCTGCAGCTCTCCCGCAACTCACTCGGTACATACATACATACATACATTTCTATCTATATGTCACATTTTTGTAATAAGTGCCTTCAATTAAGCGTTTGTATTTTACAAGGTCCTAAGTTAATTGTTCTGTTGGTCCTTCGAGCTGCGAAATGAATGTTATAAATCTTACTATCTTACTACTATTATAAATGTAAATGTTTGGATGTATGGATGTATGTTTGGATGATTGGAAGAAAGTATCTGTAGAACAGCTTAACGTGTCTCACTGAAATTTAACATAGATGTAGAAAATAGTCTGGAAGAACAATTAATATGTTTATAATGTTCCTTCATCAAGATGTATGTATGTATGTACGCAGCGGGCACTCGCGGCAGTCTGGCGAGCGCGGGCAAGCCGACCTCCTCAACCCTGGCTTCACTGGCGGGACTGCTGCGCGACCACTCGCATGACCGCACGCACGAGGATGCATGTCAGTAAACATCAGCTCACTATACGTCCACACTGAGGGGCTCGGACCTTACCCTTAGTTAGGGATGACTACCCCATAGTGGCCCACTGCGGGTTGACTTCACACATATCTTTGAATTTCTTCACAGATATCGCAATCACGATGTTTTCCTTCACCATATGAACAGGATAAACCCAATATTGAAAAACATAGTGGTATATACCAGGATTCGAACCTAGGACCAGCAGATTAAAACTAGTGCTTAACCCCTATGTCACTAATGCTCAGTATATTTTGCCGGACGTTCAGTAGGGCGTTTTTTCTAAAATATATATTTTTTTTAGCATACGGCAGTCAGGACAGTACGGAGGCGCGGCGACGTAGTGAGGAGCGCGGTGGTCGCAGGGAGAGGAACATGCGCGCGCGCAGTCAGGTACTTATCATTGTTTTATGGTGTAGTTATCATTTTAAAGATGAAATACTGTAACATTAATATCATGGAGATTAAGAAAATAAAATGAACTAGGCTTTATCCTAATAAAACCTAGTTCATTTTATTTTTATGTAACTCGAGCAGAAATTTTAAAATTCCATACTGCGGAAAAGTCTGGTACTAAATTCTTTGCGTACATTAATAATAAGTGTAATAAAGTAGACGATAGTACCCGAGGAAAGGATTTTCATATTTTTGTATAGTTTTTAACATATTTATGTATGTAGCCGGGAAACCGCAACCGAGCGCGAGCTGAGCGCGCACCCTCTGCCCGTCTGCTGAGCGACGCACGCGCACCGCACGGAGATGCGCACGCGCAACAAGTAACTATATTACTATTAATTAATATATGAATTTAAATGGCTACGAGGGTAATAAGAGTATGGATGGATTATTACAGAGTATGGATTAAAAAAAGTCCAATAATAAATATAGATTGTCACCCAGGGATAGTGCAGCTTATCTACATTTAAATTGTCTCTGAGCCTATTCAATGCAAATAATTAAAGCTTTCCTCTTTATAATATTAGTGTCAAAGAGTATAGTAAGTATACTATGGAAAAAAAGTGATTAATGTTCAAGGAGTTTTTATATTCTAGCTGCCATTTAATCTTAGAAAAAAGAAAAAAATTTAAACTTGAATTTAGTAATGTCAGATCAGTTTTTTTTTGTTATTCATGTTCAACAATATTAACACATTTTTCCTATAATAAGGGTTATTTTAAATCCCTGTACAATTAGTATAAATAAATACAATAAATATTCGCAATGAAGTAATAAAACAAGATATTAATATGTTTTTTTTCGTAATCAGGGATCAAACAGCTGGGAGTGCAGTTGGCGTGAGCCGCCGAGACGAGCAGCCAGCGCTAAGGTCTGTCTCACTATACGTTTATTAAACAACAATAATTCATTTATGTTTATTTAAATCTACGGTTAAATTCATAATTGAATCTTGATAGAACACTATAAATGGATAGACATTTGCTTGAATATGTCAGCTTGATGTTACGTGACATTTAATTCTATCAATATTATTAGTTTGTTATCACACCACCGCTACAAACCATGACAATCAGCGCCAAAATGGCGAAAATCAAATGGGCACAAAATACTACGTCTTGTAGCCAGTCCATATACCATCATCATCAGCCACTATATTAGTCCACTGCTGGACATAGGCCTCTCCCATGGCACGCCAGTGAGCACGATCCTCGGCCACTCTCATCCAGCTCTGGCCAGCTGCCCTGCGAAGATCATCGCTCCACCGAGTCTGAGGACGTCGGACCCGTGGTCTAAAAAAGTGTGGTCAGTTCATTTATAAAATGAGTTAAATTGTAGTTTACAATTGTTCAGGTGTCGAGCAGTCAGTACGGCAGCGCGGAGTCCTCGCTGGAGGAGCTGGCGCTGGGCGGAGCTGACACCGCGACCACAGACTGCAGGCCCGCCAGGGGCCGACATGAACACCTCGCCAGGTATGTCACTCTTCTGCCCTGGATACGCTTTAACATCTTCGCACGAATTGTCCCGGCTCGCCCGGTGAAATACCACGACCACACAGAAGACAGGCGTCAAGTGGAAGCTATTCCGCGAGCAGTCTGATGTGAGTGCGTCCCGGAGGACTAATTTAGTCCTCTTTCCCTTCCTACACTTTTTCTTATAAGGAAAGGATGGGAAGTGGAAGTGGACTTTCCGGATGAGAGAATGCATGGAAAGGGAAGATATTTTCTTTCTGTGCATCCTCTCCTCCGTGGATTAAAGCAACGCATATGTTATTGCGTATGTCTATGGGCAACGGTCACTTCGCTATTTCAGCGATGTCAGGTGGCCGCTCGCACGTTTGCCGCCATATGATATAAAAAAAAATACTAAGTGCCGTGGAGATTTGGTGCTATATGAAAGTGTACACGAATGGCCATGTTCAAATTACATACACAGTTTTTCTTTTAAAAACGTTCAAGATATTATTGAAATTTATGAAATAACAAAAAAATGAAAATAAAAAGACAATATTAATATATATCATATCATATTAAATTTATTGATTATATTATTTACAAAAAAAAAAAGTTTATTTACATTTTTTTCTTGTAAATATAACAAAAGTTTATTTGCAAATAAATGAAATGTCAAATTAAATAACTTTACTATAATTTAAATATTCCAGATATTTCCTAAACGAGGGTACATCCAAAGATCTATCCAGACTGAGCAAAGATATAAGACACGAACGGGAAAGTTATCGCGAGCTGACAGGACGGTACACGGACAAGTCTGAAGCTATACCACTCAAGGAGACACATTACTCAGACTTATCTAACAAAGAAACTATACTGAAAAAGGAAACGAAAAAGGACTCTAAGCCTAAGGAAATAAAGACTAAAATCAAACGATCGGATTCCGGCAGGAGTGAGTTGAAAATGAACGTGAGTGTTGGCAGTAAAGTGCTGATTGTGGAGCCTCTGGGTGTATACGACTGTATCAACCTGGGCAGGAGGATCGACGTGCAGTGGCCCTCCGAGACGCAGAGGGAGAGGGGCGGCAGGAATTACTGGGCCAGCTGGGTGCCTATGGCAGGAATGGACGGACTGGTCAGTATACAAATAATATTTAAAAAGTTTCTTTACGCTTAACTCTTTGCGTTGGTGTTGATTTCAAATTTGTCAGCAATTTGTTTTTTTTTTGTAAAAAAAATCGTCAGGAATAAACTGCATATACATGTCAATTTTAAATTACTTCTCCATTTGCATTTTAATATCGTATTTTCTTCCTCTATAAGTATAGTATACTAGCTATCGCTTACGACTCCGTCCGCGCAGGATTGAAACTTAATAAGATGCCTATGTGTTCTTCCACGCTATGTTCTATATGTACCAAATTTCATCAAGATCCGTTTAGCCGTTCTAGAGAAAACTTCAAACATCCATCCATCTACACTTTCGCATCTTATCTATATATGAAAGAAAGTGGTGTTAGTTACACTATTTATAACTCAAGAACAGCTTTACCGATATGACTGAAAATTGGTGAGGAGGTAGCTTACAGCCAGGAAGCGGACATAGGATACTATTTATTCATTTTTTTCGAATTTATTCCTTGAAGAGCTGCTTTTTATTTAACTTACGAATGTATAGATGGATGTGATGTGGATGGATGGATGGGGGTTTCAAGATATCTTTAGAACGGCTGAACGGATCTCGATTAAAATTGGCATAATATAATCTGAAAGAACACATAGGCTAGACTAATTAAGTTTTTTTATATCCACGCGGACGAAGTCGCGGGCAACAGCTAGTTTATAATATTAGAAAGAAGACAGTCGAACCTGAATAAGAGAAAATCCAAAGTTCGACTTTATATTATCAAAAGGTGATTAAATAATATTTTGAATTATCTAGGTGGTGCACAAATGGACCCCCAACCACAGAGACCCCAAGTTGAGGTCACATGTCGACAAAACAATACTTCTCGTACAAATAGACGATAAATTCGTTCCCATAGCTGAAAACTGCGTACAAGATCTCGGCGATGAAGTTTGAATTTTATTCGTATCAACGTAAGGTTCAAAATTAAAAACCAAATATGAGATTGAATAAAATTGTCTATGGATTTGAAATTTGTGGTAATATTGTGTGATATGTCTTATAAGACTGTATTTGGATTTTGTAGAACAAATTCTTCGATTCTTGCCTAAGTTGGAATAATCGATTTCATATAACATAGTCAGCGTAAGATTCTTTGGTCAAAAATACCATAAACATTTTTTTTTTTTACTTTTGTCCGATTGATTTGGGGACAAAAAAAATATTTTGTCTCTTAAAAAGTATTATTTGATTTACATCTAGTGTTTTGTGCAAAAAAAAAAAAAAATTATGTCAATTTTTTTTATGACAAAATTTACACTGACTTTGTTATAAACTAACCTGATAATAATGTGTTTAGTTAAATTTAAATATAAATGCACTAATTTATATGTAAAAAATATCTTAATTATATAAATTTAATGTTTAGTTTGCAATATATATGTCCCGTGATGTATATACGCTTGTTTGTGTGTTGTAGACATCGTCGTGTATATAACAATGTATATAATGTAAAAACCGTGTACACTTCAATCCTAGCGTAAGTAGAATACTTTTTTTATTTTTTGTTAAATTTTTTTTATTACTTTTTCTTTAGTAAAATTATCGCTCCAAAAATACTTAGTCCCCCTCCGACACCAAAAATGCCGCGTTTTGTAAATTCTCGTATCTTTTATTTATGGAAATTATAGATTAAAAATGATTAAGGCTGAGTGCACACAAGCGAAAATTAAAAAAATATTTGTTAAAACGAATTTTCTTGACAATTTTAATCATGTGAATAATCTTATTTTGTCTCTTACCACAATTAAGTCAAAATAACGAAACAGTTGCATAAAATCAAAAACTATTATATGATTTCTTTTTTTTTTTCTTCTTATAATTAGGAAAATTTTGAATTGATTTAACTTTGACCATTTATTTGATAAAAAACATAATTAATTAATGCACAAAATGAAAAAAAAAACGCCTGATGAAAAAATTTTTTTTTTCGTTTTGTGGCTTAAGTTGAAAAACGGTCAGCACAATATATTAAAATTATTAATAAATGTTCGTCTGTTTGTTTATATTAAATCGTGTGCACTGCAATTGTTAATTGTTACACAAAATGGTGTATAATTAAATTATTCAAACTTTCGTGAGACATTATACTAAACTGATATATAAACACGACTAAACACTCACGTATATACGTCCGGTGGCGGCACCGACTAGTTTCGAGCCCATCGGGGGCCCTTCATCAGGGTGAGTGGTACTGGTATTATTTCGCGGACGCGGCACTCAGCTCACCGCGCCCGATGGGCTCGAAACTAGTCGGTGCCGCCACCGGACGTATATACGTGAGTGTTTAGTCGTGTTTATATATCAGTTTGGTGTATAATTTATGTATAAAAAACATATGTAAGTTATTTTGCGCGTACGATAATGCGTTGAGTTTTGAATATTTACTATATTCATACGTATATCATTCGCGAGTGAACGGAATCATAAATCAAGTGAACTCATTCATTTTATAATTATAACTTTAGTTTTTTTTATTATCTTTCAAAATCAAATATTCAAATCATGTAATATGTAATTTTTTTTTTAGTTTTGTCACAAAAAATAGTATCCACTGCCTAAGTTTATGATTTTTTAAATACTCAGTCACCATTTTTAATGAGGGAATATTTTTTTTATTCAGCCACTGGTTGAAAAATTGTCAAAATAACTCTTTGAAATAATAATAACTGTTAATAAATACAAATAAATTCATAAAACTTCATAATTTACTAAGAATTTCTTATTTCAAAAGGTTTGCTATAAGAAAATTTGAGATTTAACTTATTGTGACGTCAAATTGCATTAAAGGACCATACAATTTTCAAATTTAGATAAAATGTTAATTCTAAAGACAATCTTTACGAAAATTGCATTGTACTTAAATTATTATTATAAAAAAATATATTTTTTTTCGTTCAAAAAATTTTGAAAAATGTAAAAAATCTTTATGAATTTCGAAAAAAAAAACATGTTCTAATTATGGTTTACGATCATATTAGAATGTTTACTTTGCATAATTCTTACGGAATGGTTAATATTGTCGAGAAATCTTCCATTATCGACGTTAAATATGGTAGAAATTTGTAGGAAGGCACAATCCGTCCACAAAATGTGTTTTCTCGCGCCTCTGTATGGCTTGCGATTGAATATTAAATGTTTGTAAATGCAAATTTCTAACCTAAATCTATTGACATAAAGTTGATTATCAAATGTATGGTCGAATATTTAATAAACATTTCCATAGATTAAAAAAGGTTGCAATCGTTGTAAAATAACTGGCGATTTATTAACTTTTTAAAAAAAAACGAATCGCGTCTTAAATTGTTATTAAGTAACACATTACGTGTTTTTAATGCAGGAGAGTTGTTTATTCTTCTCCCCCATGTATACTCGAAGAGCCAATCCGTGAAATGTTTCTTGTTCAACTGTCGTTGAAGAGATTTCTTCAAGCCGCGCTACTGACTTACGATTCGTTGAGTATGTGTCCCATCTGATGCAACAAATCTATTCACTGAGATTTACTCTTTAATGAACATCAGTAAACCATTGATGTAGATGCCTCTTTTCGATGGGTTTTGATACCTTTTGCTTCATGTTAGGTTTTACAATGCTAGAAGTTTTCCCTTTCTATCCACCCCCAATGATCTCTTTAGTGGGTTTGAAGCTTCTTCATCTGAACCTTTCATGGAATCTGAATTTGTCCAATACTTTGCCTGCTCCGATATGGTTATAATTATTAATCAATACATCCACCACTCAAATATTCTTAAAAAATAAAGAATTTTGATATACCCGGTCCGTAATTATTTATTACAATTTCGTCTCGCCGCGATGACGTCACCGCGCGTTCGCCGCCGTCTGCCGGTCTCGCCGATCTGCCGCTACTGGCCCGACTCGTTTAAACACAAAATTATTCGCCAGTTTATTTTCTTCGAATCAACAGCGATATGTTAAAAATGTTGGTGTTTCTGAGTAAGAGCGTGACGTTTGTTTTTGGCGCCATCTCGCGGCACATTTCTGTTACTTGTGAATATCAAGCTATACTGAAATAAAATGGTACTTGGAAATTAAAATGTTTTATTTTAATTTTTTTACTACATAATATTGATTGGACCTTTCATATCAGGGTTTAAAAACAACATTTGCAATAATTTACCAGCCAGAATAACATAGGTAAGTAAAAAAGGTATGAATTGATCACGTGGATTAATTCGACATCTTTAGCATTTATTCCTATAAAAAACATACGGGCAAATTAAAAACCTTTTCCTTATTTAAAATCGGTAAACAAGAGATAAAATAAAACAATATTGATGATAAATATATTTATTAACACCCAGTGTAAGACATCACGAATATAAACATTCAAAAGGTTAAACGTGGACATTTACAATAAGATTATTTTGGACGAATTAATAAAAAAATAAAAAATATACAACTCCGAAGAAAAACCGGAAATGTGTCAGTGTATTGACTCAACACTAGTTTTACTAAAATGTCGACGTTTGTGTCGCATAACTAATCATTCTGACACTAGTCTTTGTAACGAAAGCACGTCATTCACGCCAAAGGATTGTAATTAATAATGTCTAAAAATAAAAAGAATGTTTTAACATCCTTTATGTAGGGTTCAAAGATAATCTGTGATTAATATTTTGGTGAAATCAAATAACTAGGAATATATTATATATTATATTAATATCGTGATACATATACGAAAGGATTAACATTTAAATAGCGAGGTAGTTTTGTTTCGAATTACTGGTATTTTTGGAAAACTATTAGGAAATTAAGTTCTTGCGAATACTTTGGAAAGTGGCATAGAGTAAATCGACTTTATTGTTTTGTTGATCTTAAAGTTTTCTATAACATGACTTTATGTACATTCAATTCGTTTTGATGTAACACTGAAAAAAAATATATAGCCACAAGTTTTTCTGGTAAATATTTTGTCAGTGCAAACAAATCCTGTAGTTCGGTTAAGTTCTAATTAAAATGATACCTATAACTTTCTATAACTATTTCCTATAAAGTGATGTAATTCAGTAAAATGGACCCACAAATGGTCCTAAAGTTTCTAGTATTAAATACACTACGTATAGTTATTTTCATTAAATTTCATCTACACATTCATTGATTTAATAATAAATCCATAAAGAAATACACTCGAAACTGATTTACCGTGGGTTTCCGAGCCCAAAATCTAAGTGATGTCAAAGACAATGACAGGGATCGCGATATGTTTTGTACAGAGATGCTGGTCTCAAAAACCTACGGTAAGCAAGAGTCATTGTCCTGTCGCGACCGATGACCTCCATAAACGAGAAAAATATCGCGGTCTCTTGTACTCTCGCTTATTCAGATCCTAATATATTGATAATTATATTTTTAAAATATCGACCGCACTAATAAAGCTTTGGGGATGGACACACATTACAACAAAAATGTTATACTACGTCGTTATACAAAGTTCGTTATTATTGTGGACAAAAGCTCTGGGGGTAGGACGAAATTCTCAACTTTGTTGCTCTGAACCTGAACCCAGATTTGAACCAAAAAGAAATAAGAATATAAATGTCGTTATTTTTCACAAAATGTACTTATTAAGAAAAAACAAGATTTAAATAATTGTTACTTACCTACCGTTTCATAGCGTAGTACCAAAGAGTCTGGACAAACCCGCAATGGGTTTATAGACACTTTTATTGTAAATTTGTATTTTATTCCTTGTTTATATACAGAAATAAAAAAAAATATATTTTTAAAAATATCCTAAAACTACGATTAAAAAGGGCTCGTTAGTGCAGAGCAATAAAGTTGATTTTATAATTATGTTTACCTTCTAACTACAACCATTCTAAAAATGGATAATCTCCTAGTAAATATTATGAAATGTAATTTTAAGCTCAGTTCATATACATTTGTATGCGTAAAACTACAAAAATCAATACTGTTATTTGACTATCACAATTTAAAAAACTATACTAAATTGGTGGGGTTGCAAGCATCTAAAAAGCTTTATATTTGCTATTTGGCAGGATTTAACAAATTGGTCTTAAATCTAAACCTAAAAAGCTTATAAATACTATGATATTAAAACCCTTTAGACATGTAGAGGATGTTGCAAATTAAAATTTCTTAAGTAATATTTTTTTGCAACGATTTTTTTCATTTACATGTTTTCCACTGGTTTTACTGTTTGAAAATATTTTTTTTATTTGTTATGAGTATCCTCTGAAAAAAGGTACAATTGTTAAGTTTTGTACTAATAAATTTAAAATGTTATAAAATTTTAATGTTGTATTTAAAAAAAAAACATCACACTTATTCTTTGAAAAAACTAGGATGAGAAGAAAACTGAGAAAAAATGGTAAAATTAAAAAAAAATCATTTAAAAAAAAACAAAAAAAATATTAAAAGCACATCGTAACGAAAAAAGGCAAGAAAAGAAAGAAAAAAAAACAAATAAAGCTGTATAAAACGTTTATTACATAACAATAAAATTCATTCTATATTGTCAATAATTAATACTACACTTTATAAAAACACATTTCTCACCATACAACCCAACTGCACTTGTATTACATATTTTCGTCTCTTTTATTCTTTATGACAAAAAGAGACAAGAATATGTATTAAAACGGATCTCTATAAATGGATAGGTGATTGCTTGGAAATTACATCTTTTACATTGTTCCAATTTAAACGCGCCTGTTCAATGTTACGTGACAGTTAATTCTATCTATATCAATAGTTCCAAACTACACCACCGCTATGAACCGCCACAATCAGCGCCAAAATGTCGGTAATCAAATAGGCACAAAATACTACGTTTCATAGCCATTCCATTTATAGTGGTCAATGTTAATATAACGGCTGAATTCTATAGATTTTAACACTTATTTTACTCAGTCAACACAAATTAGCAGAGATTAATAAATTTGAGTATACAGTAAGAAATAAAATGCAATGTACTATTTTGTAATTGTACAATTAAAAATAAAATATTTTTTAAAACATTGATATTTAAAAAAATTATCTGCATTATTTTTCAACGTTTTTTTTCATGAGACAAACTATTTTGTCAACAAAAAAGGCAAGAAGCTGCCATATTTTAAATGGTTGAAGATAAAATCAATATTTATTTTGTAAATGGCATTGGCATAAAAAAACATCCCCTTTACAAAATTTATTCTGTACATAAAAAAAAAAAGACAAAGCAAACTTATATTAACAAAAATAAATATATAGTTTATTTTCAACTAAAATAATATTTATTTACTTATAATTTTGTATTAATTTAAGATTTGTATAGTTAGGAAGAAAGTCCGGAAATGAACCAGTGTGTTGATTCAACACTAGTATTACTAAAATGTCGACGTTTGTGTCTCATCACTAATCATTCTGACACTAGACTTTGTAACGAAAGCACGTCATTCGCGCCAAAGGATTGTAATTAGTAATGTTTAAAAGAGTGTAATTTTCAGGATTTTTTAACTTTACCTACAGATTATATTTATTTTGCCTCATATATGTCATAAAAATAATTTATTTTAACTTTATAAGGTTTGTTTAATTTGAAATATGAAGTATCACCACAAAAAAAATGTTTGTTTGGTTTGTTTATTTTTTTAATCCAAACCAGTGTTACCATACTAAATTGGCAAGAACAAATTAGAGAGTAACATACATAAGCTGCTTTTTGACTTTTATATATATTTTTTATATTTTATATAATCAACATTTATTTATATTCACTAATTAACATATAACCAAAATTATTAATCATATTTGGTCATTGTTTAATAAAACTGATATCTACAATTAAAAACCATAGCCTATGAGTTAGTTTTCTTACCGGACATTTTGTCTATGAGGTTTGTAATCATGTCTGCATCCACCAGACCTATGAATTTATCTACAATCAAGCCATTCTTTACAGCTATAACTGCCGGGACTGCTTTTACCTGGAATCGTAAAATAAGACTTCAGACAGGATGGATGGTTGAAGGTATCTCCGCAATGGCTGAACTGAATTTCATTAAAATCTTTAATGAAATTTGGCACACATGTAGAACATAGTATGGAAAAACATGGCTACTTATTATGGTTTTTTTTATATTCCTCGTTGATGGATTAGCAGGAGACAGCTAGTTTAAGCATAAAATATAGAGTAAAAAAATATATAAACATACTTGTAACATTTTAATCAAATACAATATCAAATTACTTAATAATACCCAAGAGTGCTGCCACCAGACAAATATACGAGAGTGTTTAGCAGTTTTTATATCAGTTTATTGTCTCACGAAAGTTTGAATAATTTGATAACCAAGAAACAACAACATAAACCCAGAGGGGTAGACAGCGACCATAGACCTCCATTTGGCGCAGTCCTGACACACCTATGAAACCTCTATAAGCAATAAAAATATCTAGATTCAACTGTAATTCTGTATATTGGTAAAGATATTCTTGAAAAGTGTGTCTGAGTTGTGGATTGTTAAATCAGTCTGGAGAAAAAATTTGAGTCTGACTTACTGGAAGATAAAAACATACCTCAAATGTATGCACTAGATCAGCATTCTCTTCCACATCAACAATCGCCAGATCCAAGTTATCCAGCGGTTCAATCAATTCCTTCAGTTTTGGTGTGAGGATTTTGCACGGCTCACACCATTCCGCATGGAAATTTACTATTACCGGCTTCTCATTGTTCATTACCTTTGAAAAAGATCACAAGATATACTACCGTTACACTCGGAGATCCTTAATGATTACTTTATAACTTTATTGCAACAAACTTTGATAAGTTCACATAAATAAAATGTTGATAGCTGGTTAAACAGGGGCTAATAAAAACTGCATTAAGGAGTCCTTCCTTCAGCATCATTAAATTACTGAGAGTTTCAATTAATATATTCTATAGTATATATATAATTCTTCTGTGAGTGTGTATGTCACTGAACTTCTCTCAAACAACTGCACCGATTTTGATGAAATTTTTTGTGTGTGTTCAAGGGGATCTGGGAATGGTTTAGATTTACGCTAGTCTTTTATAAGATAATTTGAAACATAGCCAAGATGACATTGTATGTTAATGATATTTGGATATATTTAAATCTTTTTCTTTTAATACTGAACGAAAAGACTTGTACAAAACATGCATGCAAGTGAGATAGGGGCCGCATCCGCGAAATAATACCAGTCCCACTCATCCTGATGAAGGACCCCCAATGGGCTCGAAGCTAGTCTGTGCTGCCACCGGACGAATATACATGAGTGTTTAGCCGTTTTTATATCAGTTCATGTCTCCCGAAAGTTTGAATAATTTAATGTTTTTTTTTAGATTTTTTTTCACTAAATATGAAAATTGTATTATTTTTTACATCTAAACTAACCTTATTAACAAATTCTTCGTTATTCTTAACTAATATAGTTTCATTGTGAACTATTGAGGTTGATATTGCTTTAGCTCTTCTCAAATTTGCCAAACTCCTCATCGGCGAGCGTAAGCCCTTGCTTATAGCATTATTCATTTTATCTGTAAAGAGTTTAGTTATATACATCACTAGCAAATAGTGAATTTCGTCTATTTGAAATTTACCTAAGTTAATTATCAAACACTCAAAGAATATAAATCAAATACCACAGGTTCTTTTAAGAAGATAAGAAGGGGGCAAACAAGCAGCGGGAAGACAGAGGTTAAAATTAGTCCACTTTCATGCACCAGACGCCATAGAACTTAAAAACTAGCATATTATAAAATCTATCCCACAAAATATATATTACCGTTCCTTGTCACTTGTAGTCAGGTATAGAAAGCTTATTTTAAACATGATTACATATAAAAATAACACATAAGATACATTTTACAATGGACTGATAAACTACTTCAACTCAGGAAGTGACATTCATAAAGATAACTGTAATTTCTTGAGCTCTTGATAATGCAGAATATAATGCTTTGCTCAAGTTTAATAAGCCATATTGTTATCATTGTGTAAAATAATAACGCTATTTATAAATCACATGACCAAGATAGGACAAAACTGTACACTAAGCAATGATTCGAACATAATTTCTTATTTTTTTATTTTTTGTAATAATACCAGTTGATGTAATAAATTGTCGTGGCAGTTGTGTTCCGTACGGAGATCCCGCCTCCCCCCTTGTTAGCGCCGGTGGCCACCACCGTGGGGTTTTAGTCAGTGCAAGCCCGACTTAACCACCGTACAGTACAGTACAGGTATGGTAAGGCATTTTCCCCACAATAAAAAAAAACAGAGATGTAATAAATATTAAACTATAACTTAGGGAAGTAGTTGTAATGAATTTACATCAGGCATAGTTATTTATTGTAAGAATTTTTTTGTATATGTAAAATGTGTCCCATAAAAAATTTCAGTATATGACCATAGTATCTATATTACATTAATATGATTATATGAGTAAGTTAACCCTAAGAGTAGACTCCAAGACCTTCGGGGTGTATGCATATGATGAGACAGCAGATAAGATCTTTATAAAAATGCACAAACATGTATGAACTCACCTACAATAAAATCTAATTGTTTGAACCAAAACTTTTGACTTTACGAGTTTCCACTGGGGCTAAACACACGTAGATAAAGGAAAATACGCTTCCAACAACAAAACTAATTAGCAATAACGCGAAAATCGTATATCGTGGGACGTACGTAGTGTCGTAAAAATTGGCACTTGTATACTCCTCATCCCCTTTTGGCAATGAAACTAAAACAATTGTTAAAATAGTCGAAATTGTAACGGCTATCTTGCCTATGTAATGACCAGTTTTCACAGAAATCCAACATAACATAAAAGTAATGAACCAAACCACTGATAAGAAATATACCCCAACACCGAAGTTAGACATGATGAGGCATAGTTATTGTAAGCTCTAAATAAACATTACAATGAAGAACAAAAATGGTTAGGCATTCCATTCATGCAATAAGAAATTATTTACTTTATCACAAATCACACCACAGTTTAGTATCTCATATTTGGCGGAAACCTCACGTACTAGGTATTCGACAAGTGATATTTTTACAGGTTTCAAACTGTGGTACACTGTGGTTACAAGGTTTTACACAATTTAAATACACGAAAAGAAAAACATTGACACTTCAAATACATATAAAATTTTACTCCGTTGCCGTAGCTTTTCAATTTTCAACTTTGTCGTAATCGCCACAGACTATAGATTTTTTATTTATTTGTGGCACAAATGACAAAGTGATGACTACTACTGCTATGATAGGTAAGAAAAAGAAATATATAGCGGTAATTTATATGCGGTATCAGATTTAATATTCATAGTTTTAATGACAAAAATTCTTTATTAGCCACGTCTTTGTTAAACTTTAGATTATCAATTGTGTACTTTTCGTTTACTGTCATCGTGTTTGGCTAGCAATACAAACTTTTAAATTGGTTAAATAATCTTCCTTATTGTAAGAAAATTGATTATTAGAGTGTTGATGGTCTTAAATATTTAACCATTTGAATAAAATTACAGCTGAATTCGCTTATCAACTATCTCTATCTAGAGACTTTCAAGGCAACCAACATTGGAAATAAAAAAATTATTATCTGTGCTCAGCTGACGTCGTTATGTTGTTACAATTGATATAACAGTGATTTTTCTAGTGCTGTGTGTTCCTGTCATTTTTATTTAGAAAGGTAAGTTTTATATTTCCTTACAATACAAACGATTTAAAATAAACTCAAGTACATATATAGGATAAATATGTAAATTTATGTAATTGCAAATCTCGTTTATAATGCTGCAATACGAGTTTAAAAAACTAAATTTGTAACGCCATTTTCCGCATCTGCCAGTCATCTGAAACAATTTTTTTTGTTTTATTATTCATCATTTATATGCACCAACTATTCAAGATTTGTGGCACTACTAACATGGTTATTAAGACTGCATATAACAAGCGTAATACATGCATGTTATATTATCAAAAGTGGCGATTGACATTTGATGACTAATCGGCAACAACTGAGTATTGCACTTTGCGCGTTTACAAGGTCTAATAATCTTGTACAAAATGTAAGAACAGTACAGAATACTATAAAGTCACTGACCTAATGGTATTTATTGTGTAATTAAGTATAGGCCAGTTTAAACAATGTCACTGCTTTAACCAAATATTCCGAACAAGTTTCATGCAAGATTTTGTAAACTTATTATTTAAAGAATACTGATTTCTAGTATTATCTATTAGGGTAGTAATAACATCAATATTTTCATATAAGAAGCGAATAATGAACTGGACAGAATTTCCGGTAAAGAATCTATAAAAAATTTAAGCTTTATGTCAATATCGAAAAAAATATATATATACTCGTATTGTTGAAATATTTGTTAGGTTTATAATAAGTTAGTTGAATAGGACAATAGTGCTCAAAATTAGCGCTGGCAAACAACTGGCATAATATTAACACTGACTGGCACCAGTGAGACAGAAGAATCCATGCCAGGCCACCGCTTTTATCTTACTGTATTGGCATAATGTAAATGGCATTATGCATTATTTCAAGTTCAGTTTGCTTTTGCATATTGATAGAATCACAAATAAACTATGACTTGAATCTTCACTAAATTCTCATTCAGTGCTGTAACATTTCTTGTGTAAAGATTTATACTATCTTATCTCTAACACATTCAATGCCGACATTTTTATATGTGCAAAATGAACTTGCAGCTTACAGCGTTAGTGGTGCTTAATGTGTTAAAATTATTACCTCAAAATTATACTGTAGATTTTTATTTAGTATAAAACATGGACAGCAATTTTATATATGTTTGAACTTGTATTTCATTTATATTTTAGAGATAGATAAATACAATATCTTGCATCTAGATAAGATATGTCCATGACATGGAAGAGAATTTTGTGATTGTTGGTTTAGTTTTTATGGTGAGTTTTCAATGCCAACACACTTGTACAAGAACATATACTTATCTCTGTTTCCTTCAAGGAGAATGATATAGATGTCAATGTGTTTTAAGACAGTGTTGTGTTATTTGATCAAATCACAGCATGAAATTTATACTGAAAACAAAGTGAAACATATAGTAAAAAAGTGACAATCTTAGTAATATTATAAATGTGAATGTCTAGATGGATGGATGTTTCTTGCAAGTTAACTCCAGAATGACTCAACAGATCTTGATGAAATTTGGCATGGACGTAGAATATAATGTGAAAGTATACATAGCCTACTAATTTCTTTTTAATTCCGAGTGATGGAGTCGCAGGCGACAGCTAGTCAATGCTATAAACAATATGATAGTGCAGTAAACTAAAATAACTCATATAATAAGGGAAAATTCTTTAAAGATAGTGTAGATATTTGTTTGATGATATTATAAATTGCAAAATAATTCTTAGAGATTACATTTTTTTAATATCTGCAATAGTGAACTCAGAATGCTATTGTTTTGTTTTTTTTTGTTTATTATCTGTCAGTTGCATTGGATTTCAGCCAACTATTTATGTATTCAAATAAAGACAATAGAAATGTAATTCCATGAGTCATTGCAAATAACAAATACATTTATTTTTAATCTGCAGTTTAATAGCCCTTCTTACTGCATCATCATCATCAGCTCATTATACGTCACCACCGAGGGGCTAAGTGGGTTAAGGGTGATTAGGCCATAGTGAACCACGCTGGCCAAGTGCGGGTTGGTTGACTTCACACATAGTTGAATTTCTTCTTAGACATGTGCAGGTTGCATCATAATGTTTTCCTTCACCATGAGAACATCGGATAAATGTACATATGTAAATCGGAAATCGAAAAACACATTGGTTCATGGAGGGATTCGAACCCAGGACTTGCAGATTTCAAGTCAAGGGCTTGAACCCTAAGCCACCGATGCTCTTGCTGCATTTTTGGACTTTTAATGTGGTGATAAGTAACCTAGAGTTTTCTCTGGTATTGCAGATGTCCATGGGCTTTGATGAACTCTTTGGTGTTCCCACTGCTTGTTTGCCCCCTTATCTTATAAAAAAAGAAAAGAATTCAAAAGTATTATTTTTGAAAATATATTTGAATAATATGAGTCGAAAATTGTCTCGGCACATTCAAACTCTTTAGTATTATTATAAAAATGTAGATTTTATAAACTTAATAATTAAATTATGAAGTCAAAAATAGTGTGGAATTATATGTATATTTAAAAGATTTAAATCAGAATTCCTGTAATATTGTCCTGTATTGTCCTGTATTCCTGTATGTGTCATGTCAATTTAGTGTCCATCTTTTAGTCGAAAAAAAAATCACATGCACTTGGATTAGTTATTCAATCATATGTAAAGTACGAAAATACAGTTTCAAATGTCTGGTATTGTATATCCATTGTGTGATATCCGTAACGGGTAGTGTAGGACAGTGGATACTGTCCCGGTCGCCGCTCAAGGCCACGGCCGTGCCCAATGGTCCAATGAATGGTCGAACCGTGACTCATTACCTCGAGATACGTTTCCGTAAAGGCAAATATAACTAGATTTACTAGCAATCGCCCTCGAATCCGTCCGACAGAATTAAATAATAATATTTGGTACCCAACGTGTGCTTCCAGACTATGTTCTACAACTATGCCACATTTTTGTTAGATCTGTTCATTCGATTTGGAGATACCGTCTAACAGATATCTATACGTTCAACCATCCATCTAAGCTTTATTATTTATATTATAGGTAAAATTAGGTTAGGTAAAATCCATAGACAATTTTGAATACCAATTTTTATACTGTGCCAGTATTGAAAATGGGTATAAAAAGTGCTGTTTCGTTGTTAATTACTGTAAACTTGTACATCTTCGTTTAAAGAAAGCACAATGAAGAGTTAATTTGAATTAGAAAGTAGTACAATGGATTGTATCCAGTAAAAAAAATACATCTAATCATAATTAACAGTAACAATAGATTTAATAGTAAACTTTAGTTAATTTTACAATTTTTATTCGAAATTTTACTTATATGTTAGAAGTATTACTATAACTAGGTATCGGCCGCATTGTCCGCGTTGATTAAAAAAAACAATCGGTAGCTTGTGTGTATGTAAAAACATCGTGATGCAACCTGCACATATCTGAGAAGAAATTCAAAGATATGTGTGAAGTCAACCCGCACTTGACCAGCGTGGTTGACTATGGTCTAATCACCCTTAACCTAGGGTAGGCTCCGAGCCCCTCGGTGGGGACGTATAGTGAGCTGATGATGATGTGTTCTTTGAGTCTATGTCAAATTATACCGAGATAGCCGATCGATCCCAAAATTCGCATTTATAATATTAGTAAGATGTATTAGCAGAACAATTTTTTTTAAATTTAAACTTAACGTTATCCTCAATAATTCGTATCTTATAATTTAAAAAAAAAGTTTTGTTTCTTGTCTCTGGCACTCGACAGGGTTGCCAACGTCAAGGTTACTTGCTGTCAAGTTCATGCAAAAACTGGATTGCATCGCGACTATGATGTGCGACGACGAAAATAGCTTATGTTTGTTGCTAAACAAAAAACGCTCGTAAATAGTTATTACAAAGGCGGGATAAAAATTAGGCAATAACACACCTGCAAGAATGTTAGTCAAGACGAAACGAAATATTTGTGTAGAAATAGAATTTTAAATAATATTTCAAAAATTTTAGTAAATATTTTTACATAAAAAAAATTAAGGCCTTATACTGTATTCTTAAGTTTCTTTCAACTGGAAAAGATTCCTATTTTTATATCATTAAAGATGAATTTATTTTTGTGGCTAGACTTGCTATTATTACTCTACCTAAAAATAAGTGGACCACAAACGGAATGCTTATAAATTTATTTATGTCTATCTTATCTTTTTCAACTTTTGTGTAAAAGTTCATCGACCGGCCATAGACACGTTATTTAAGTTTCGAACGTTATTTCAAATTTAACGTTATTTAAAACTTAACGCTAAGTTGTTTATGGTCATTAAGAGATTAAAGGAGTAATTTCTTAGTCAATGGGTATTTTATGTATGGTTTTAGAGTTACCTATATCAATATTTGGGAGAAAAAAAATCTTATTAAAATATTTAAAAAGTTAATCCTTACATCGTCTATGAAGATCATAATGTGGCTATGATAAAAAAGGTTGTTCAATAAATTTAAGCCAACGTTTAAATCTATATATATATATATATATGAAAGTCGTGTTATTTACACTATTTATAATTCAAGAACGGCTTTACCGATATGGTTGAAAATTGGTGAGGAGGTAGCTTAGAGCCAGGAGACGGACATAGGATACCATTTATTCTTTTTTTCTTCGAATTTACGCCTTATTTAACTTATCTATATGTTATTTTTTTTATATATCCACGCGGACGGAGTCGCGGGCGACAGCTAGTAACAAATGAAAGTGATGCCTACTTTATTTAGGAACAGAGACTTATTAAAAAGATAAAAAAAGAACTTTAAATATGTTGTTATAATGATGATACTATCCTTGGAAGGTAACGAACAGAAAATAACAGAAGTTTTCCAAATATAGACAGATGACATTCCAGTCGGCCTAGGGCATATATTATGTCTGGGTATATAGCTATGGACGTATTGATAAATTGCACCGCCACTCGTCTATGGCGGCCGAGCTATTTACGCCCCATTGGGTCCTTGTTTTTATTTGTGTCGGACCAACATCGGTTGAGGTATGCAGAGTATAAAAAAGTTTAACATTTGCATATTTTCTTAGTTTCCACTGACGACTACCAAGAATAATATCTTCTTGAAAGAGACGTTATAACCCCAGGGAAAATTGCTATTTTACTTTTTACTATAATAATATTATAAATGCGAATGTTTGGATGGATGTGTGTTACGAGATCTCCAGAACAGCTTTTTGGATCTTGCTGATGTAGAACATAGTATGGAAGACAACATAGGCTACTAATTAAGTTTTTTAATGCCATGCAAACGGAGTCGCGGGCGACGACTAGTACAAAGTTTTAAAAAGTAAGAAACATTTTTAAATAATGACATTTCATTTTACGATCTCAAAAGTATAGAGTAATTTATTTGAAAGCTTTTTAGGTCTTACAATGTGTTAGGAATATAAGTTTGCACCCATGTTATGGCTTAGAACAGTGGTTCCCAAACTTATTTTGTCTTCTGCCCATTTTGAGAATAAATATTTTTTTAGCGCCCCCATATTTTCACATATTTAAAAACCACTATAACTTCAAATTAAAATAATTAATTATTGTGACCTATATATGTATATTAACGGAGAATTCTAAACGAAACTTTTACTATAACCGACAACTTGAAACCTGCAGCGCCCACAAGGGGGCGTTATCGCTCACTTTGGGAAAGACTGGCTTAGAAGATTAAAGTACTTACGTTTTCCATTAAAGGAATTGAAATGGTTTCTATGAGATTTAATACATTCTTAATCATATGAGGCGTTTAAAGTTAATTAAACGGAAACATAATATCTTGTTTAGCGGTGACTTTGAAAAACAATTTGCGTAGAACAAATCATAGTCCGGACTCTATTATTGCAAATATTACTAATGAATTTTATTCGCTTTATAAAATTAATTTAAAATTAGTCGTAGTTTGCTAATTTTGCGTCTATTACCTTGGATTTGTTTGCATAACAGAACGCATAAAATTTGAAATTTCATAGAAAAATAGTTTAGCAAATTATTACGAAATTGATTTTTGCTTTTGAAGTTAAGTTATAGAGATATTATTTTTTAGACGTCGATTTTGATCTCGGAAACTCACAGTGATCAGCTTAGTTACTATTACTGGCTAATTTTAATAACAAGAACACAGATCAACATTATGTCAAATTAAAATTAATATTGAAATGCTGATTTAAAAGCGTTAACCTAAAAGACCTCTCATCCGCAAAGGTTACCAATGCAGTAGAACCTTCAGTCTACTGCCAAGAGTTGCATCATGACATTTAGCAGGTCGCCATGTAGAATACCAATTCTGGCCTGATTTCAGCTACTCTTTATTTCTTTAAACACATATTAGAGAAAAGTGACATGATGGTAGTAGTGACACATCTATACTAATATTATAAAGCGGAATAGTTTGTTTAAACGCGCTAATCTCAGGAACTACTAGTTCGATTTGAAAAATTCTGTTTTTGTTGAATAGTCCATTTATACAGGAAGGTTTTAGGCTATATAACATTACGCTGCGACCGATAGTTTTTTTTTAATTCCTCGCGGACGGAGCCTAGTTTTGTTTTATCATACTAATATTAAAAATGCGAACGTTTAGATGGATGGATGGATGTTTCTTTGAAGGTATCTCCAGAACGGCTCAACGGATCTTGATGAAATTTGGCATAGATGTAGAACATAGTCTGTAAGAACACATAGGCTACTTAGTTTTTTTTAAATTCCGCGCGGATGAAATTTCTGGGTACAGCTAGTATCTTATATGTTTGATTTATTGCGTGTAATGACTTCATCGTGGATGTATTTAATTAGTTAATACGGTGAAAGTCGCATGCCAGTGTTGCATCGATAGAAAAAATATCATTATCGATAATCGTGAGAAATAATTTCTATACGTTCACTTGTTTGAAGATAGGTTTTGAAGCAGATTATACTGCAATTTTAACTTCTCATTATTACGAATACGTATTGTCGTGTAAGACAACGGATAACAGAGTAATCATCAAAACACTTATGTCTTGGAGTTTTAAAAATTGTGGAATGCGATAAAAACTTATTATTTCCGTTTTTTCCTTCATGTAATATTACGTACTTCCTGGTCAGCAGTCAAGTCAGATGTTGACATTTGGTCGTTATTATGTCATTGTGTGATTTGTTTTATTTCCGTTTGGAATTCTTGTTATTTACTATTTAATATTATCAGTTTACTATTATACATTTTTCCCGCAACTTCGATTCCGTAGAATTATAAACACATAGACTTTTTTCATTTACTTTACCGTTTTTCCGGGAGTTTTCCAAAATATTCTTTTAAAACATGTTACTATGTCAAATATGAAAGACAAGGATAATGATATGTTTTACACAGATACTATAATAGCTGTCGCCCGCGACTCCGTCCGCGCGGGATTAAAAATAGATGTTGGCCGATTCTCAGACCTACTCAATATGATCACAAAATTTCATGAGAAAATTGTGACACGAGAATTTTAAATATAAGATTGGTTTTAGAAACCCACTACCCCTATCTTTATATCGTTACAGCAGTAATTTTAAATTGAGAATGTAACAGTTTAGGGAAAAAAACTTTATTGCTACAAGAAAAAAAGAAAAAGTACTACAAAGAAGAGAATAATATGTAGCGAATGTAGTTCATCTGGTTCATTCTGTTTAAAATAACTTTCTACACAAAGTAAGTCTACTGGAAAACTAAGTTTTTCTGTTTGGCAAACGGTTTGCATTCGCATGGTTATGTGGCCAGACATCACGGCGTCCTTTCTATTGATCAACTCGACCTTGTATTTTGTACCTGTTTTTACTTAAATTATTTATTACATGACTCATATACGTATCATAATTTTTGTTTTCTATTACTTAGACTTCTAACTGGTCAGTACGTGAGAAGTACACTAAGTTATTACTTAAATCAGTAGTGAAAGAAGATGATATAATTTTAAAAGTCTTAAAGACAATACAGTTCTTAATTACTATTGAATTAATGATCTTTTTTAATTCCTTACTGTTTGCTCGTAGACGTAAGAATCGATCAATACTTGTTAAAAGTTCGTAGCCATCCTGTTTTAGTTTGCACTATCTGTTAAAGCATCATGATTCATGAACCCCCTGTATACTGCAAGAAGGCGTGCATGTGTGCATGTGTATGTGTGTGCGACCGTAGGTATGCGGTAGGGGTGTTCAGCCGCCCCTAATGGGGTGAGTAGTGATGTGCAGTGTGCATCGATAGTTGAAATTTTTTTTTTCAGTTTCAATTTTATACTTTCGCATTTGACTTTATTTATTTAACACTTCTAGAACTATTTATTCTGTTATCTATTTTATTTACCAAACGCCGATACATTATTTACTATCACGAACGGATTATTATGGTGCTAATATTGTCAGTGATGTTTATTTAGTAAAGGCGAGAAATGCCAGTAAGTGTAGGTTCAGCTACAAATAATTGTATTGATACATATTGTCATCCTTCACGTTCTCTTTGATAAAACAGAGACAATAATAGGTATCAATACATGTGTCACGCCAGTCGAAACCCACAGTAATATAATATACACCTGTTATCTATCGACTCGATATAGATTATCGAGTGGCGCTTGCGTGCCACACTAGTCTTTGCTTCTCTCCAGTACGCACCCCGCAGCCGACGGGAGCGGACGTCGCGTCACTTATCCTGTGCCGGCTACAAATAAACGCTAATGTTTGCGCGTCCAGTGGTGCCGTCCCGACGACTTTTTCTATTTTAAACTGTGTGTCCTTTATGTGCTAGGATATTTTATCTTGGATACTTATACGTGTTATTGAAGACTGGTAATCTGGTGACTTATCTTGGTTTATTAGGAATGCGATTGCGTGTTGTAAACGATGTTTTTTTTATATTTATATCGATTGTGTTAAGTCGTCGGTTTCGCCGCATTGTGTGGCGAAGGCTGTTGTTGCATGTTGAGTTAATCTTTTGATTTGAACATGCAGTGTTTGTTCTAATTATATTTATTGGTTAGCACGATAAGGTCGCTGATAAATTTTATCAGAATTTCTAGTTTCTTGAGATTGTTCTATCGCTTTCTTTGTTGATTTTTTGTAGAGTTCGTGGTTTTGTAGTTTTTTTCCTATAGTTAGTATTTTCTTATTAGAATAAAGTTAATAGAAAACAGCTATGCTATGTTGTTATTGATCAACTGACCATGTCGTTTGTATGGTCAAGAGTATCGGCCATTACTATACCGGCTTTGTGCAAAGTGCATCGACGTTTATTCAGGATTGGCTATATCAGTTTTCAAATCTATGTCTTTCAAGTTAGAGTACATTTTTCTTTAATCTTGTTCGTTTTTTTTCTATTAGCCTCTATACGGTTTTTACACGGCACGCCTGTTCGCGTCAATGCAATTACAGGAATCTAAGTGGAGCTATAGACTGAACAGTTTTATTGGATTTATTTTGAAAATTTTATTTTCTTGGATTTTTTTAGATAACGTTTTAGTCTTTAAATCTTGATTTATTTCATCGTAAAAGGACTATGACTGTTTTCAGTAGTAAAAAATAAATTTGAACAAAGGATCTTTGTTGAGCGTAACATTTTGAGTACTTTGATAAAATTGAAAAGTTAAGGGACCAACGTTTGATTTTGAATCTACTGACTATTATAAATACTATGTAACACGAAGTACGCGAATTATAGGGAACTCTGTTATGTAAGAACAACACGACATAACATTAGGTTACATTGTTACATTAATCAAGTCTTTGTTTATGCTTATTTAGTAGGTTTTCAGACCAATTGACAAAGGTATTAAAACGTTTTGTTCGAATACCAGTTTGTATTGCATTGGTTGAGGAACGCCGGTCAGTTCGCTCGACTGGCTAACTGGATCGCTGACTCATGGTACGGTATGACGGTCGAAACGAAAGTGGACATTGTCGATAGTACAAGAAAATACATTTTTAACATAAACGAATAGACACTAACACAATAACTTAAATTGTACGTAGAAATTATGATACACTTGTTTATTTAGAAAAAACAAAGACTAATTAACTAACTTCTTTAATACTCCAGTGAAAAACGAATAAAAGACATCTCACTCATCCAAATCGGTTTAGTTATTAAGACTGCAGAAGTTGACAATGGAATTTACATACAAATCAGTCAGTCTGACTAAAAATACTTAAGCATTATGCTTACGACCCCCTTAGTCTAAGACCCCCATAAAAAAGTATAATCTTAGTATATCTTCTACGGTTTTAAACTTAATTGGATTGTGAGATTCAATTAGAACGGTCGAGTCAAGTGGCGTCAATATTTCTAACAGACACTAGTAATCTCGGTCACACGTGCTCTACGGTTTCTAATCTAAACTTATATTTAGCTTATGAATTGAACTGTTTAAACTACATTACGAACATTTTTTACAGTTAAAACTAATAACCGTTTCTTTCATTTACGTGCAGACAAACATTCGTTAATAACGGAAGATGAACCTGAAGGGTAAAAAACGTATGCCATGACCCCATGACGGACACCACATGAGAAGACTCATGTGGTGTCCGGTGTGAACAGATAAAACTCTAATTATAAATTGATGTCTTTTAAATAAGTTATGGAAGAAATTTAGTGAAATCAACGTTTTATAACTGAAATACATTTGGGACGCTCAAATCTTTTTGGCGATTACTTATGCTCAGTGTCCTACTTCTATAGTCTTTTAGTGTTTGCTGCAAAGTTCAATTGCCTATTTGCATGTATTTGAGATGAAAAACAAGTGAAGTGCTTCGTCCGATTTTCAAAGAAATTCGTTTGTAAGCGGATCATTTCAAGGCGCCTTTGCAAGGCTTCAAGGCTTGAGATTTCCCCCGAGCAGCATGACCCGATTCTGAACATTGACGAAGGATTGCTTTCTTGCTTTCGAACTCCTTTTTGGAGCAGTGAAGAATTTAAAATATGTAATTTTAAGTTTGAAAAAGTGTATATACCAAATTCATTTACTTCTTTATTGTAAAGTATTGAGGTTCTATAAAAAGGTTTACCTTGATGTTGTTTTTGTCCAAAACGATAACAAGGGACGTTTGTCTGTTATTTATAACATTCGTGCAATTATTTAAAAAAATGTCATTTTCACTGATAAATAGATAAGTCTCCGTCATAAGGCAGCTGCATAATTATGCAGCAACTCGACGCTCCAATCTCTGACAATTAATTTGTTCTTTGCGCAATTCTTCCATTCTGCTCCATTTACGATGACGTTTAAATGCTTTGAGGATTTTTAAATGCAGATAGTCTGAGTACATTCTATATATCTGGTTACTGGTCACATCGTAATCTCTTAACCGCGAGTTTGTGAGACCGAAATGTCAATTTAAAACATATTGTTATCTCTATTTTGTCAAAGATAACGACAGGGATGATGACATGTTTTATACAGAGATTCTTTTGTTAGAAACTCACGGTAAATTGCTAATCGTGTTATGTGACGTCAGCAAGTAAGCTAAACCAGTAATGTCATTGGATGACATCCTACGTTCATCAATCATAATACAGCAGAATCAGATTGATGTCACAAGTCTGTGATGTAACTTATAGTTTAGGATCATGTATAATTCAGTTTATATTAGGAAGAAAATCCGACATTGTGCCGGTGTACTGGCACAGCACTAACCTTACTAAAATGTCGACATATATGTCCCCTCACTAATCATTCTGATACTTGACTTTGCAATGTAATTGCACCATTTTGCGCCAAAAGATTGTCATTAATAAATGTGTAAAAATATTTACAATGCAGTGTTTATAATATTATACACTGTATTAATGCTACAGCTGCCCCAATCAAAACAAATATCCAGAGTAGTCAAACAATGATGCTAAGGGATCAATGACACAGTAGCCGCGTTGCGTAGGAGTCGATCTATTTTAGTTCAGCTGTATCATTGCATCTCTTTCGGTTGAATAAGTTGTGTATGCTGTTATCTCTTTCGATTGTGCAATAATTGGCAGGGTATCTGCTTTTTTTCTGTGCCAAAAATCACACGTGGATGTCCGGAATTGCTACATATGATTGCGTCATAATTTAATATTATTTGTTTTGATATTCGTTCTGTATTTGTTTTTGGTTGATGTTTGATTTTGTCTGAAAGATTTGGTTCTAAAAGATTAGGTAGAGTTCTTTCAACGAATAGTTTACGATATTTGTTGTTGCTTACAATCAATTTGTTTAATATCCTAGTCTTGTTAAGTATATTTGTTAGTTTGTTATGTCAAAGTTACAGTACAGTATTTGGTAGTTTTTTTTTCTTTTGTCAGAATCTAATGGCATGTTGTTTCTAGTGTTTATATTACAGTATTATAAGAATTTGTGATCTTCGTATGTATTATTTGATATAGTGATTAAAGACATTTGTTTAATTGTGCTATTTAGTGAAATGGATTGTAGCTTCTAGTTGAAGCTTATTATAATGTCGAAGACTTTGAACGCATACAGAATGTAAGTATTGTCTTTTTATAGCTTGTAATTTAAATCGATAAAAGTTTATTTAGAAGATAAGACGAAATGTGTACGATAAATTTTCTTTCTTCAGAACTGAGCGTCCTTCGATTTTGACCTTGACCTTGGTAATTTATCTTTGGGATAAAAGGATCTAAAGGATAGACGAGGCCTTCAAAGTAATCGCTTGTCTAGTAGAAAAATGTTCTCTTGGAAATATTTTTAACGTTTCATGTTGTATTTGTTTGAAGCACGAACGATTTTTTCAGACTTATTTTTGACATTATTATTTTGAAGTAACTTATGTAGTGTTTCATGGCTTCAGATGATATTAACCCTTTTTCTCAAAAACGCTTGAAGGTATCAAGCTGGATTTTTTTATTAAGGAACATATTAACTAAATTGGTTCTATAGCCCATAATAAATCATAAAGCAGATTATAGTTTTAACAATGAAGCGTAGTTAATGACTATTCATTTCTAATGATCCCTTTTTATTAAAACTCACGTTAAACACATCACTTCAAGAACTCTGTAATGTTTCCTATTACTCTCCCGTTCTCACTGTAGGTAATAGAAATCGAAAAACAATTGATTAGGGAGATGAAATTAAATTATTGCTCATGTTTTTCGGCAATGGAAACTGACGTTAAAATTCATGGCTTCATTGCATAATAAATTCAAAGTGTGTCGCGGTGCACTCAAAGCCACATTAACTGGGGTACTCTTGGGGCTTAATGTGATATTAAAAGCATTTAGTAGATGCGAGAGGATCGATAGTTGTGTCCCTGTTGCGTAATTACTATACCCATTAGTAGCTACTCCTTTAAATATACTCCGTGCCATAATTATTGTAAAGCTTAAACTTTTGTTTAGTTTTGTAGAAAACTGTTAGTGAAAGATATATATAAAATTGTTCGACATTAAAATATTTACAGAATTAACATCTTTGTATATAAAAAAAAGTCGTGTTAGTTACACTATTTATAAGTCAAAAACGGCTTTACCGATATGCCTGAAAATTGGTGAGGAGGTAGCTTAGAGCGAGGAGACGGACGTAGGATACTATTTATTCATTTTTTTTTCGAATTTATTCCTTGAAGAGCTGCTTTTTCTTTAACTTACTAATATTATAAATGCGAATGTTTAGATGGATGTGATGTGGATTGATGGATGGGTGGGCTACACTAATTAAGTTTTTTTTTTATATCCACGCGGACGAAGTCGCGGGCGACAGTTAGTTGTATATAAAGATAACATTTATCAGTTTAATCTTAAGTTGCTAAGCCATTTTATAAATAAAAATTCTAGCTATACTATGTCGTGCATCACTAGGCTGAAAAACGCAGACGAAAAAAAATGCCTAATCCGAAAAATAAATCTGAACGAATCTGTAGAAATGCGGCATTTATTCCATGCTATATTTTTCCGTGCAGAAGTTTTAAGTTTTACTTTTTTTAATCGCAGCTGGCTGGAAACTAAAACCTTTTTGCTATTCTCCAGCCAGTCGTGTTAAAATAACTACACAGATTCGATGGTTTAATGTTCAGGTCTCAGGAACCCCTGTGTCTAGACGCATCGATTAGATCACAGGTCTTGTGGTCTGTGTAATTGTGTTAGTACTTAACGCCTTTGTTTACGACCAGCGCGGTGAGTTCGCGTAAAAATCTTTTTGTTACCAGCATTAAAGAAAGTGTTAATTACGTTTTTTTTTAAAACTAATGGTTTTTTTAAAAGGAGTATTTATTTATTGGTGTATTATTGCTATCGATAAAAGATTCTTGTTGTCAATGTTATTGGGGCAAAATATAAAAGGTTTGATAAAAAATCAATGTAAAATTGCAGTGTTGGTTGGCAATTGTTTTTTTTTTCTAACAATAACTTACTGACAATAGGAATTACCAGTTCATTTTTATTGCAAAATATTTTTTATTCGGCTTCGTAAATATAGAACAGTCATTGTTCGGTCTCATTGTTTATCGTACTTGTTGCAAATTAAAATATTTTAAATAATAAAAATACACATCATAAAAGTAAGTTTACGATTCCAAGTCGAATAAAGTGAAAACAAATACAGTATTTATAACTTAATTGAATAACTACGAAGTATCTAAAATCATACAATATGTATTTATTAAAATAAGTAATTAAATGACTAATTAATTAAACTACCAAAATAATACTATAAACTATATACTAAAACTAAACCAAACTAAAAATAAAACTAAATAATATAAAAAATCGACCACAAATCGCTGCGGTCGCACGGTAGGGTTCCCAAGAGGCTGGAGTTTACGTATATTAAATCTTACTAATATTATAAATGTGAATGTTTACTTGGATGTATGTTAGAAGATATCTCAAGAACGGCTGCATCTTACCGAAATCTGGTACATAGAACATAGTCTTGAAGAATACATAGACTACTTACTAAATGTTTTTTTAATTCCGGAGTCACGGGCGTGAGCTAGTATATAATATATACATAATATGTTATTATAACAACCCCCTTAACTGAGTCATACAAAGTAATAAAACACACATGTTGTAAGAAAAATATTAGTGCTTGGATCGTTTTACTGCCTCCACTACGTCCACTAACTTGAACCCCCCAAATAACCCGCAGTTGGGTAAACTACGTTAAACTTTATTATGTTGGTAATAAACTTGGTATTGACTCGATGACGTAAACAAACATTGATCTATATGAATGGATAGATCGTCATTTGGAATTCTATCTGTTTCATCATCATCAGCTCACTGGGCCACCGAGGGGCTCGGAGACTACCCTAAGGGGTGACTAGGCCATAGTCACTATCTGTTTATTAGTTCGAATTGTCACCACCAATATTAATTGCAACCGTCAACGACTGAATGGCAAATGAAATAGGAACAAAATATAACAGTTCATAGCCTGTCCATGTATTTTTCAGTAAGTTTTAATAGTTTTCGGTTGAACTGGTTAATAAAATTTTCATTACTTTCAACTCAACTCAAAATCGTTTAAAACTTACATTCAGTTTCCTATGGAAAATACTTAAAGCGATTATTATATTTTATGCATTGCTAGATATCGCACGCGACTCTGTACGCGGGTTTACAAAAATAGTACCCGAGTCTCAGACTTGCTGAATATACATATAAATTTTATAAAAATCAGTCAAGTCGTTTCTTAGGTATATGGTAACTAACATTATGACACGAAAATTTCATATATAAGAGTTATTGATTACCATTGGCGACACATAGCCTGCGTCTAGTCTAAACAACGTTGTATTGATCAAGGGGTCACAGTTTGTAATAAAGGGCATTACGCATATTTAAACTTTGGCATGACCTTTATTTAATTTAGACCTAAAATTTTTGTCGACATTTAGTAAGTGTATTCTCTACAATTAACTTTAATAATAAAACAAATAGATTAAGGGACAAGTTTCTAAAAACATATGTTTTAAGATGATTCAAAAAAAATAACAGGATCCAGTATGTTTTTCAATGAAGTCTCATCATCAACCTGCCCTTATCCCTATTGAGGGTCGGCACAGTATGTACTACTCCTCCATACATCTCTATCAGCCGTCATATCCGAGTCTACCCCTTTCCTTTCCCGAGTCTTACGCATATCCTCTTTCACACAGTCATTGCATACTTTTTTTTGGTCTTCCTCTACCTTTGTAGTCATCCACATTCAATGTCATTACTTTTTTGCTTATATCATCATCATCCCTCCGCATTACATGTCCAAACCACGCTAATCTTTTACTCCCCAATTTCTCGATCGATATGTTTCAATGAAATCTGCTTTCTCGAATTGTTCTTGCTGCACCAAGTGTATTGTTCTATTAACGCTAATATTAATCCTGAACATTACTTCTATTGCTTTAAATGTACATACAATATTTCAATTTAATCGCAAGAAAGAAAACACCAATACTATCTACAATAATACAAGGAAAGCGTATAAAGATCGCGCCGTGTCGACCAGTCGGGGGTTGCCGCCCTTGGTTGCTTAGCAACCGGTTATTTATTCGCCCCACGTACTAACCACCCTCCGACACCCCCCCGGAGAAGGTGTAACAAATTTCACAAGGTTAAGTAAATCCCACCCCCAAGGAGGCAGGGAAGATATTATTTTGATGGTATCTCTAAGTCAAATTCTTTGTAATGCGGTGCGGTAAAATGGTTTTATTCTAGTTGAATCTATTCTTTCTTACGGATGAAATATTCTTCTTTGTTTATTAAAACCAGCACTGCAGGTTGCTGTCCTATCCTCTTTCTTAAAAACAGAAAAACAAAAGAACAACAAGCTCTATTTCTGTTGTTTTTTTTTCAATTAAAGGGCTCGCTTATTTATTTTTAATCATAAAATGTCTAATGTCAATACAATCTATGTGGCGAATTACAAACTAGATCTTATAAATGCGAAAGTTTCGATGGATGTTTGTTAAAAGATGTCTCCAGAAAACTCAACGAATCTCGATTAAATTTAGCATAGATGTTGAACAGTACCTGGAACGACATGTAGGTTACTATTTTTTTTAATTCCTACGCAGACGGAGTCGCGGGCGACAGCTGTTCAAGTATAACAGGCACATTGGCAAGTTTATTGGACATTATTCGCAAGTGTTACATCACAAGCTGTTAGCTTAGTTCCCTACTTTACAGTTTGGTAGCGTTCGACTTGTCTACGTGTTGAAAACTTATAACTTGATTTACAGCAAGAAAGTCTTTTTAACAACTTCTTGTACTGTATCTAGAAATTAAAACATTTTTTATGGCATACTAGCTGTCGCCATCGACTCCATTTGCGCGGATGTCGCCTATGTGTTCTTCCAGACTATGTTCTTTAAGTATTCAGAATTCCATCGAGATTCGTTCAGCCGTTCTGGAGGTATCTTCAAACAAACATCCATCCATCCAAACATTCGCAATTATAATATTAGTAAGATATCGCAGAGATAATTTGCAATAATGATCTTTATAAACCTAATAATAAAGTTCAGATTCAATCTAACACAATGTAACACTTCTATGTATTATAACAGGTCATGTATTTAAAATGCTTTCTTTTTTAGTCGTCTTCAAAAAGAAGGTTATTCTCGTAATTGTTCTCATAGGAAGTATGTAAGTCCGGAGTAGACATGTTGCATGGTGTAGACAGTTCGTACTTTTAGGAAGTCATTACAAGGCACTCTAGTGAACATTCTCTTGTGAAGGAAAGTACACATATTTTTTTGTACAACTGTATCTACGGAAAAGCCTACACAAAACATATTGTAAAAATAGATAAAATGTGTTTTTGAATAGATATTTTAGTTGTGTAAACAATTATTTGTTAGATTGATATGTAATTAGAGTAACACATCATGAAAATTATAACTGACTAGTTGACGCCCGCGACTCCGTCTGCGCGTAATTACAAAAATAATAATAAGTAGCCTATGTGGTCTTCCAGACTATGCCAAATTTCAGCGAGATCCATGCAGCCTTCTATCCATCCATTTTAACATTCGCATTTATAATATTAATAACATATGCAGCGGAAATGTGTCTGTTCCGATAACATAGTAAGATTAGTAAATATTCAAAGAGAATTATAAAAAGTTATGATGAAAAATCCCATTAAGATTCAATACGTGAACGACCTTGGCACGACCGGAACGCTGACGAAATATCAAGATTGAAACAAAACACACCTTTATCTAATGTGTTAACAGTACAACCTTGTTAAACTAGTCCGTTATGCGTTGCGTAATGTGACCGTATATTCATTCAGGTGCGTAGGCGCTGATTTTTTTTATCTTTAAAGACGTATTGAACAAATATTTACCGTAACGTTTCGTTCAGTTTACGCTAGTTAACACTTTGACGACGAGACTCCGTCAAAATTTATTGATAAGTTATGACAGTGTTTTTTTTAAGTTTTGTGAATTAAATTTTAATAAATTTGATTCAACTTTTTATTATATCCATTTAAGACTAGAAGTTATTAATAAAATAAGAGAATTTAAGACGATGTTAAAAAAACAGATGAATTACTGTAATTGATTATAAACTCTTTGTTATCTTACTTCTTACTAATAAATGCGAATGTTTAAATAGATGGATGGATGTTTGAAGGTTTGTCACCGGAACGGCTCAACGAATCTTACTGAAATTTGGCATAGATGAAGAACATAGTCTGGATACAATTAAGTTTTTTTTTAAAATCCGCACGGACTGAGTCTCGGGCAACTGCTAATATTATGAAGTATTATTTCATAACTTGTTTTGTAACAAAACAATTTTCCTATTTACATTTAGGTAGGGGAAACCCACTCATATATGCTTGTATAACGAAGTGATTATCGTTAGGGTGGGTCGAGTGCCAATCTCCCGGTAGCAATGGATCGTCCACTTGATAGGACGATGACACGATTGCTGGCGGCTATGCCATCAACATAACCTTTACACAGACCTCTCATTTGTCTAATAAAATTATTATTAAAAGAACGAAAATTAGTGACGAAATTTACTAATGTTTTTCATTGTGTTATGTACGAAGTTTGATATAAAAATTATGCTAACACTATAAGCATAATTTTTTGCAAAAGAGATGATACCACTGTTCGTAACTATAGCCCAGAAGAATGTTCGACATATCTGTGATGGTTTTTATTGTAAAGTATCTCGTATTATGCGTATTTTTTCGATTTCCTTAACATGAATAAGTTGGCAGGTTTCTTTGTTGTAATATTTTCGATGTGTCTACGTGTATTGATTTTCGATTTGCCGCTGTCGAGTTAAAAATATGGAAGGGTTGTTTTGTGCGACCGCCACAGCCGTCGAGAGGCGTGGAATATGAAACGGAAAATATTATAATTTATATAACAAAGACAGTACTTTCCACAGTCATTGTCTTGCGTCTGGATTTTTATCCACTTTTTATACTTTTGGGGTTCCGTACCACAAAGGAAAAAAGGAACCCTTATAGGATAATTTTGTTGTGCGCCCATCTGTCTGTCAAGACCATTTTTCTCAGGACGCCTGAAGATATGCAAATGAATAGTTTTTGGCAATATATGTTAGTTTTAAAAGTTGAAAAATAAAGTTTCCTCATATAAAATAATATGCACGATCCGGTAGAAGCGGTATTTAAGGCACGCGCCCCCTAACGCTAAATTACAGCTACCCCCCAACCCCTCAGGGGATGCTACGAGATCTCGTTTGCAATAAAATTTTAACAACTTTGTTACAGAGCTTTAAAACGGGAAAGTTGGTCTTAGGTGTAAGTTTGAAAACTTATGGCATATTTTATTTTTAGGGTTCCATACCTCGAAATGAGAAAACGGAACCCTTATAGGATGACTTTGTTGACCGTGCGTCTGTCTGTCAAGATTCTTTATTGCTTTTAATGTGTATGTATTTAACTGTTATATAGTAAAGTAACTCCTCAATATCACTATAATTTCCTATGAAACCCTGGTGTTTTCAAAGTCAATGTAACCAAATTAAGATATACGATTGCGTAATTAATACACGACAAAAAATTATTCTCTATGCAACCCTGGTACTTTCCAGCTCAAAATGACCAAACAACTTTAATGTTCCGTGCCAAAAATATTGATAGTTTAGTATTAAAGTGGTTACAGATACGTAGAGTTTGTTTATATTCATACATGTTAGAAAGTTTCATACAGTCTAATTCAACCGAATGCTGTTTGTGATTCACACCTTTCGTGAATCCTCAGGCACTGCATTGCAGTACTTATGACGTCACAATCTCCTGAGATGACCTCTCACGTTCACACCTCGTATACAGCTTGATTAAGTCTGCACCAGGAAGACTTGTTAACATAGAAATGAGAATTTTTAACGCTAATCAGACGTATCAAATCTAATTTCTACATTGCTTTCTCACGCTAATTTTATACTTCTGTGTTTGGAGACGTATTCGATATTTAAAAGGTTATTGACCTCTACCATAGAATATTAGTGACCATTCAATAATCATAAAGGTCTTCAATTACGTATTGTTTGTAAGTCTAGATATAAGTACTAATTAAGTGTCGTCGATGTATTGCTATTAATTTTGATAATTATATGATAAGAATCGCTTTGTGAATATTCTGAGAAATAAGGAAATGGAAATGCAAATACCAGGCTCCCATAAATAGTCAAATACATTTACTCTTTATAAGTCTCACAGGAAAACTACACCGACGGAATACTAAAGTTGGAATAGCAGGCAGATTTTTCTTTATGCTTCAACCTTGCGTTAATAAAATGCCTAGAAATATAGCCACTATTTATAAATTATTCTGAGTTTCTACTGTAAAAGTCTGTTTTGGAAAATTGTTAAGTTTATGCAATTACTAGCTGTAGCCCGCGACTCCGTTTGCGCGGAATTAAGTAAAACAACATAATTAGTAGCCTCTGTTTGTCCAGACTATGTTCTATATATATGCCAAATTTCAGTGAGATCCGTTCAGCCGTTTTAGAAATAACTCCTACAAACAAACATCCATTTATTCAACTAAACATTCGCATTTATAATATTAGTAAGTTTTCGGATTATATATTTCGTGGATAAAAAACATAAGCACGGTTTAGTTCTGTTATTGTTATGTGTAATGGATACCTAATATAATACATAAGTTCAAAGTCCCAATGTAATCTAATGCGTGCTAAATATATTATGTAATTTACTAATCATATAATATATAAACCAAGTTTACTGAATATTTTATGGTTTGGATTTATTTAAAAATGATTGTTGATAATATTATAAAACCGTTTAATTACGAGTTTGTTCACAAAAAGCACTAATGAGCAGACGTAGTTGCGGCTGTCAGCTAGTCATAACATACTTGGTTACTTTCTCACGATGTTAACCGTTTGACCGCCGGTTATGGTGCGAGTTAGACAAAGGAAGTCGGTGCCATTGACCCATATCTGAAATTGAGTCAATTTGCATCGGCAACCGCTTCCTTTGGCGCGCCATCGCGTATCAACATAACCGACATCGTCGCCAGCAATTTAATATAAATATATCCGGCACCGCGTCTTGCATACCAAAACATTGTGTGAACGCATCCGGAATTTATTGACCTCGTTATTGACCGTTATATTTTGCTGTCTGGTATTTTATCGTTTAATCAGCTGATAATTGTGACATTCGTGGTAATAAAAGGTTAACACAAGTAAAATCATAATTGTAAGAGCATTTGTCATTTGCAACAGCAGATGAGTTGACATTTGTTCTTGAAACATTTTACAAATTGGCTAGCTGTGGCCCGCGACTGTCCGCGTCGCGAATTTACAAAAAAAAAATCCTAATAAGCCTATGTGTTCTTCTAGAATATGTTCTACGTCTGTGCCAAATTTCACCTAGATCCGTTGAGCCGTTTTAAAGATACCTTTGAACAAACATACACCCATTTAAACTTTCGCGTTAATAATATTAGTAAGATAGGAGATAAAACGTTCATTATTATAAATTCTTTAAGTACTTTATTTATAAAAACTAGATAGATAATATATGCCAGTGAAAAGTTCATTGTACGCAAGAAGTCCGAAAGTGGGCTTATATTATTAAAAGCAAGAACAAGTAATTAAAGTGTGAGATTGTCTTCATTGTTTAGTATTTGTGATTGTGAGTGATAATTAAATTTTTATCAAGAAATTGTTTATGAGGATATCAATTGATCGTAGTGACTTGGCATAGACAACTTACGTGTACGAAGGTTTTTTTTTAATTGTAATGACGGAGGAGGAAAGTATTTCTGCCTACACCTTGCTTTATAATCTTTAGTGTTGGATTATTTTTTATATAGATTCTGTATCTTAAGATTATAATTTTATAATATCTAAACGACGATATAAGATATGAGTAACATTACAATGATTGTAAATACTTTTATGGGTTTTCTTAGTTCGGTAAACGGATACACATGAACGTGATGTCACAATGTTGACTGCGTTGATATCAACAACAATAATAAAACAAAATATTACTATGCACGAAATATATTCAATAAAAAAGACACAGTATTACAATTAATTCAATCTCGTCAGTCTTTGACAAATTGTGTTCGCTCCCTGTCTTTGGCGCGACAAAACGCGGGAGCCAATCCCAGTGCGAGTTTTAACTCCCTGGCTTTTGAGCCATACTTTCGTCGCTAAGTGATAACATGGGCGATTTATGTTATCCCATTATATTTATCCAAATCTTTGTTTTATTAACATCAGTTTTAAGATTATTTTTTTGTATGTTACATCTAAAAAGTCATTGCAATTTTAAATCTAAATCCGACCTTTAAATCTATTTCTCAGCAGAAAACAGTGAAGTCAAGAAACATTAGTGGTGTCATTTTACTTTCAAATAATATAAAAGAACGAACTCTCGCCTGCGACTCCGTCCGCGCGGAATTAAAAAAGCTAATTAGTAGCCTATGTGCACATCCAGACTATGTTCTACATCTATATCAAATTTCATCGTGAAGCTATGTAACAAACATATATCCATCTAAACGTTGATATTGATAATATTAGTAAGATTACAATACTTAAATATACAGCTCAGAAAATATTCCTTAACACGAGCTGCTTATTTGTAATTTATTTGTGGAAGTAGAGTAAACCCTTGAAATCTGGTTATGAGGTTCGGCAACTTGATACATGTCGCCTGACACACGTAAGAGATTAGGGTCAAATATTAGAAGCCGGTTTTTTTGGAACACGAAATATTATACCTTTTTTGGTACTTATAGTGGTGTTTGAAGCATGAAGCTGAAAATATTCAGACTTAAAATTGTTTGATACTAGCTGTCGACCGCGACTCAGTACGCGCTGAATTAAAAAAAAATAAAATAATAAGTAGCCTATGTGGATCTCTAGACTACGGTTTTCATGTGTGCCAAATTTAATCGAGATCCGTTCAATCGTTCTATAGATACCTTCAAACCAACATCCATCCATCTAAATAATCGCATTTATAATATTCCTAAGACTGAATCATTGCGAGTGAGTAATATTACTAAATAAATTCGAAAGGATCAAATTAAGAGCGTCACTAACACTTTCGTGCTATTAAAATTTTTATGTACGAAAGTGAACACTGAATTGGCACTGTATGTGTTAAGTCTGGGATAGTATGTGCAATTTCTGTGTTGCAGAATTTTATAGGATGCAGCAATTCTTTTACGCAAGCCAATGCTTATTTGTTCATTTCTTCTATTTAATATTTACCATGATTTACTATTATAATCAGATACGTATTTAAAATGTTGTTTTAATTACAAACAATCTTATAATCATATTATACTTTCACCGCTTTTATAAAATCTTATCTTGTAATTTAGAAATTCATTACACACGAGTTATGTTGATTTTTCAATGGATACCATGAATTTCCCAAATAACCTTACCCTTTTGACAGCTGTCATAATCTTGACACATCTTTATTAACGCCTGTCAAGATAATTATACAGCTGTCATCGGGAGTGATATAAATTATTACGATACTTTCTACTCGGTTTTGATTTGATAGATTTAGATGGAATCTTTGAGTGACTAAATTAAACAAAAACTGGTGTATAACCGTTGATTTCCATTGTCAAAATACTCGACTAAAAATATTGTAATTACTTTCATTCGTTTTAAAAAAAGATAACAAATGGCAGTGAAAGCCTACGCTAAGATTATTGTTTCATCAAATACGTATCTTTTTATAATTGCAACAGTCTTTTGTTTCATTTAATTATTCATTGTTCGATTGTATAACAACGAATAAAGGGGTTTGATTTGTTTTTTGACGCGGGCGGCTCGGATGATAAACGCAGTACTATGTAAAATCATACAAACCAAGCAATCCGTTGCGGGCCGTGCGTGCGGTGTGTTCGGCGCGGGTCAATGAACCCGTATCTTAAACATAACTTTATTGTTTAAGGTTTCATAAAAAAAAGTTAAAAAAAACTAATTATTTCGGTACAATATTTCATTATATATTACAAATGAGGATTACATTTTAATAGCTTTTGAATTTTATTCAATGTAAATTAATTAGAAACACGACATAAATTAAAGTAACTTAATTAATAATTTAGTTAAATTCAACTTAAGTACGCGACTTCGCTATCACTTCATTCCGCGAACTTGTTTACTAAGTAAAACTTACGATATAAGTACCTACTTATGTAGTTACACTTTAAAGATGGTACTTAAGTAGTTAAAGCCTTTAAAAAGTACATAAGAATTATAGCTACTATAAAAAGTATTTTATAGCAAGAAATAATTTGTTGTCTATGGTTTTAAGATAGAAAAGTGTTGGTATATAAATTGTTCATATAATAGAAACAATAAATAGTTTGCAGTTCAACCTTGCAACTTATTGCTTTGACACGAATTGTTTGTGCACGAAAAACTGTTTATTTGTAAAATACGGATACAAAATAAAATTCAATTCAGTGTCGCGTTAAATAATAAAATTTACTTGAAATAGCTGTATGTATTTGATGTTTTTTCACACGTTTACATGTCGTAAATATCGTGTTTTCATTCAACTGTAATATCGTATTTCGTCAATGGACGCCCATAACTATAACATTCTGGGGCTCGTTGAAATTCAATAGGAACATATCTTTTTGTAAAATGTTACAACAGTGGAAACTCACGTTATCCATACTTTAAGTATAATATCTAATGTTGTATTTTTCATTTGTTCACAGAAAGAAGATCGAATCCCTGGGCAGGATGACGGCGATGACGCAGGAGGAGATGGTGGCCGGCGCGCGTACGGTTGCCGCGGGCCTGGAGGCGCTGCGGGCTGAGCACGCGCAACTGCTTGCCGGTCTCGCCGCTAACACTCAACATGAACACGAGAAAGCAGCCCTAGTGAGGAAGAGCATTGATGCCATCGAGCTGGGCCTGGGAGAGGCACAGGTTGGTATACGTATTTTCAAATATCTTGGCGGCTCTAGGTCATCTGCTCCATAAGCCTATGAGTGTGACTCGTAGGATATTCCGAGTCGCCGAGGTATTTGACATCTCTACTGATCCACGACACATCTTTACCTTAATGTGTAGCAATGTTATCTATGTCACCGGTAAGATGCGAATCCTGGCCGTTTATAATTTGGCTAGAACATGCGACATTCTATGTAGTTTAAAGGCCACTATTAGATTATAACTGAGGTCTTGACTGAAGCTTTTGCAATCCTTGCAAACTGTGACGAAGTAACGTACTATGCTATAAATCAGCAATGTACCCAATACATTACATCCATGTTATATAAATCTGAGACCATAAAATTTATATTCAACCTTCAAGCGCGCAATGTACCATCAGATCGTGACCGTAGACTCGTGTTCAAAGCATCGCTGTGCAGCTTGCGTTGGCGGCTTGTAGTACTTGCATTAGCCTGCAATTTATCGTCACTACAGGAATGCCTTATGACTCACTGTTTAGTTCAATGTCCAGTATGACTCAGCATTTATATCAGAAACCTGCCCAGGCTTTATTTATATAGTCTAAGTAACTATTTTCGTTTCAAGTGTCATTTGTATAAAAACATGTTGTCTGTTTTCTTCGTCTCTTTAACAGTTGCTATTTATTTGTTTAACATATAAACACATATGATGTAATACAATGAATCATAATTATGTCATAGGGATAGATGATGTTATCAAATTTATTAGTAATTCAATCCAAAAAAAATGAGATGGACAAAGTTCTGAACTGGTGTTCAATGTGCAAGTTTGGTTGTATCGATGTTAATTAACTCCAGAACGGTTGAACTAAATACAGTCTGGAATAATGATTAAAATACTCAGTTTTTTTTTATGCCACACGAACGAAGTCTCGAAATAGCTAGTACTAATATAATTCTGAAGTAGTCTGCCTTGAGGAGCGGCCTAGATCGTTTTAATGCCTTAAAGGACTCTAGAGACACTTGTACCGGCCGAGTTTCTTCTCAAGAACTGTGTCAGGCGTTGAAAAGATCGTACTTGTAGGCATTTCTTTACAGAGTGTTTGCTGATTGCTTTTCAGATAGTAGTTGAAACACGCCGTTTAACTAGAATTTATTATTAGTTTTAAAACTATTCATGACAAAAAAAAACTCACTTATAACATGACTAGCTTTCGCCCGCGATTCCGTCCGCGTGGATTATAAAGCCTATGTGTTCTTCCAGACTATGTATCTATGCCAAATTTTAGCGAGGTTCATGAAGCTGTTCCGGAAATACCTTCAAACAAACATCCATCCATCCATCCATCCATCCATCCATCTATCTATCTAAACTAGATTAGTCCTCTTTAAACTGTTTTCCGAGGTTTCATCCCACTTGATGTCACTGGCTCGTTGTGACCAGTCTTATGCCTATAATTAAAAAAAATGGCTAAACATTCCTACTATTTTTAATAATAAAATGAGAGTATATATTTAAATATTGTGGCAAAAGTGGATTATACGGCAGTTTCAGATACGACTCATTAAAGTCGTCTAATTAAAACCTCCATGCAGTTTGCACACCGAGAGCATAGACAAAGTACAGATGTCATAACGTTGTCTATGCGCCAACACCGCTTAGCAAATACACGGGATTATCTCCTACCTTTATGCTGTTAACAAGCTCCCAGTTAAACGTAGTGTTTGAAAGCGGACACGCTAAATGTTTATATTTTGTACCTGAAGGACAGACAATGATATTCTGTATGTATGTAGACGTAGACCTGAGTATTATAACCGTTTGATGGATTTAGAGAATGAGTGTCATTCGTCGTATACCCATGTTTTATATAAATATTGTAAATGAAAGAATGAAAATTAAAAATAAGTAAAAAAATCTTTGATTCGAATTCGTAGTAGAATTTCGATATAATGCGGTACAACACTAGTTGCTTATCTAACATGGGGTTGGAAATGGAATTGCAGCCCTTAATCAAGGCTGGTTTGCGCTCCATTGATGCGAAGTACAAAGCGCCCCGGGAGATGAAGGATGACGCACCAAAGCCTTGTAGGGGGATGGGGAATTTGAGTCATATTTCTCCCTTTTTGTTGGGGAAGTTCGGAGTTGTCTGTACGTGACTATTGTTTGGTTTGCAGGAGAATATTTTCCAATTCGTTTTAAGCTTAGTTTTTTATTTGTTGATATTGCTTTGTGTTGTATATGAGGGGAATTTGATCATAAATTGTTATGTCTATGTGTTTTATCAGAAAGATGAAGTGAGTGGATCTTTTATATGAGAGTGTGTGTTTGTGACCAGTGAGTTACAATTTTTGTATAGAATGAAATGCAAGGAAGGTTGATTCAATTATTATTCTTCGGAATTCAAAGAATATTGACCACAAGAATATCTCCCATAATTTATGCATCGAAATGTAAAAGATTTTTACAAAACCGTTATATAAAATTCTATACTTATATACCCTAATCCTGGTGTACATTTGTAGGTGATGATGGCTCTGGCGTCACACCTGCAGTCAGTGGAAGCGGAGAAGCAGAAGCTGCGGACGCAGGTGCGGCGGCTGTGCCAGGAGAACGCCTGGCTGCGGGACGAGCTGGCGGCCGCACAGCAGCGCCTGCAGGCCTCCGAGCAGCGAGTCGCGCAGCTCGAGGAGGAGAACAAACATCTCGACTTTATGGCCTCTATACGGTAAGTCTATATTTATACAGCTTTTCAAGTGTTTTGACCGCTCGGAATATTTTTTCCAATAGTTTTAAAATTTAGGTATGTCTGGGCGTAAAGGGAGGAAGAGAGTGGGCACTGCGAAACGTGCACGTGTCCTTGTCCCGCCAAATAGAATAAAAAGGCTCATAATAAGATATTTATTTGTTCTTATAGTAAATACGACAGCGACGTGACAGAGGAGTCTGAGGGCAGCCGCAGCGGACCCGCGGACGGCAAACGCGACGACCCAATGGTCGACCTCTTCCCCGATGACGACCATGATGATAACAGGAACAACAAATGTAAGATTGTTTGTAGCAAATAAACTTTTGACTGTTGGCTTCCACTGACGTATCGGGTTTATGGTATAAATTGTTATCTTTGTCTAAAGAGAATAAGTAGGTTAAGTTTTTGTTTATAAATGTATTTATCTTACATCGTTTAACTTAATGTTCCTCTCCTCAGCGATGTCCCCTACCCCGCCGTCTCAGTTCGCGCAGCAGGTGAACGCAGGGTACGAGATCCCGGCGCGGCTGCGCACGCTGCACAACCTGGTGATCCAGTACGCGTCTCAGGGCCGCTACGAGGTGGCCGTGCCGCTCTGCAAGCAGGCCCTCGAGGATCTGGAGAAGACCTCGGGACATGATCATCCTGATGTCGCCACCATGCTCAATATACTTGCCCTCGTATACAGGTAATTAAATAAGTAACTAAAGCTCCCTTCTAAGTATTAAAAGATATAATACTAAGTGCTATCTTGGAGTATTTGACAGTTTACTTTGAGTTTCCATTAACAAAAGACTTAAATAAAAACATTTTGTCATCTCTCATTGTCTATGAAAAAACAGAGATAATAATTTAATATAAGAAAGCAGTAGAATTGAAATGTTACGTGATTATTACAGAGACCAGAACAAATACAAGGAGGCGGCCAATCTGCTGAACGACGCGCTCTCCATCCGCGAGAAGACGCTGGGGGAGAACCACCCCGCCGTCGCCGCCACACTCAACAACCTCGCCGTGCTCTATGGCAAGAGGGGTGAGATACACCCCACACGCAACATCCCACTCATCACTTTAAACTGTACTAGCTGTCCGCGACTACGTCCACGCGAAATTTAATAACTAGCCTATGTGTTCTTCTAGACTGTTCTACATCTATGCCAAATTTCATCAAAATTCGTTGAGTCGTTCTAGAGATACCTTCAGACTATCATTCATCCGTCCATCTAAACATTCGAATTTATAATATAAGTCCGATTTTATGATTTAGACAATTGCAGATCGATAGTTTCAATAGCGATGTATGTATGTATGTATGTATGTATGTTTGTGTTGCAGGCAAGTACCGCGAGGCGGAGCCGCTGTGCAAGCGCGCGCTGTGCATCAGAGAGGCGGTGCTGGGCAGAGACCATCCTGACGTCGCCAAGCAGCTCAACAACCTCGCGCTGCTCTGCCAGAACCAGGTATACAAACAAGCTGGCAAATATCTACCCGGCTCTGGGGGTCACATTAAGTGCATTCGCTATAAAGCGATTCCACTTTCGATAAGTCACGTGATTGTCGCGCCTCAGTTTCATACATTTTTGAAATTCGTTATGGAATCGCTACGGAGCGAATGGACTTTGCCTAACCCTACTGATCATCGTTATTCACAAGAATATGTAGGCTGAGCAATTTCGGTCCGCGCACTTGATCTTGAGCCTGCAAGATATTTGAAAATATCTATATCATTGATGTACATTCTTCTATTTTACAAGTTTATATTTTATTTAAATCTGTCCTGATGTTTACAATATTACAAATAAAATTTGATCCATGTCCGGTTACTAATTGAGCTGAAATTTAGCATGAATATGTAAATCGCATTAATATGACGTGGTGCAGTTCTGATGAGGGAGCTGGAAGGTCATAGGAACTTCGCAATGACCCAACCTTATACAATTTGTGCTCGTTTGAGTCGTTTTGACGAATAGTTTATTGTATTTTAATTTCATTTTATTATAAATATTTGCAGAACAAGTACGAGGAGGTGGAGCAGTACTACCAGCGCGCGCTGGAGATCTACGAGAGCAAGCTCGGCCCCGACGACCCCAACGTCGCCAAGACCAAGAACAACCTCGCCTCCTGCTACCTCAAGCAGGTCACATACTTTTCTTCTCGCTAACTCTCTAACTCGCTACTCTACTCTACTCGCTAACTCCTTACTTCTCTTTCTTTCTTACAAATTTCATCCAGATTCGAATACCAGTACTGCAGTTATTTGGTATCAATTAGTATTTACTTTCTTTATTTATTGATTAGCCTTTATTTATTCCGAGAGAAATTTATAAAAAAAAAACTTAATTATGTCTATGCCCTCAAGACTATGTTCTACATCTATGCTAAATCTCATTAAGATCCATTGAGCCGTTCCGGAGATACTTTGTAACAAATGTCCATCCATACATCCAAACAAACATGATTAAAAATAGTCATGACCCCCATTAAATGGCCTGTGCCTTTTCCATATTTCTCCACCTCATCCATACATCCATCCAAAATTTTGTATTTATTAAGATTAACAAAGTATATAATAGCTAGTAGACTACTAAATCGTACTTTTTTCATAATGAAAGTGAAAAAATAAATAAATGTTGTATGTACAGGGTAAATACAAGGAAGCAGAGACTTTGTACAAGCAGGTGCTGACGCGCGCACACGAGAGAGAATTCGGCACTATTGATGGTAAGTTTGGAAAATAACCTAATATTTATATTGTCGATAACATCAGACACGTCTCAGAGTTGTTAAGTGCTCACTGAGGGAGTCCATTATTGTAAATTGACTATAAAAAATCTTCTTATCAGATTGTTTAGTAATAATTTTTTATATATATTTTTTTTTGTATATTTTTTATTTTTTCTGTTTATCATTTCAGAGTATATAGCATCATTAAAAAAACCTAAAAAATAACAAATTGCGGTCATTTATATACCCACTAACAAGATGGTGTGAGATGTATATAAACATCATACATTCCTATAAACACATAATACTAAGTATATAGGTTTATATGCTTTATTGAGAGAAATAATATAATATTAAGTTTTAAAATAATATAAGTGTTTTTTATTATGTTAATTTCAGACCGTTTTTTTTTTAAATATACACCTGGCTAAAACACAAAAATGTTTGCCCAAAAAATTAAAAAATCTTTTTTCGTGTTTTTAATTTAATTAATTTTGTTAATTATTGTTTATAATTGTTGAAAATGTTTGTGATTTGAAAGAATTTTAATTTTTTGTTTATTTTTTTATAGAAATCAAGGTTAATTAATTTCTCTCGATTTAGTGCATGTTTTATTTACTGTAAAAAGGACCAAAGCACAAAATCTTACTAGCATTATAAATAATATTTTAAAAGTTGATATATTAAATATAATTAAATATTGTTATTTAAATTAATTTTACAATGAATATTTTGCTTCTAGGATTTTGTTTTTTAATAAAAAAAAAATATTTTTTTATTTTTTAATGTATGTAAAAAATATAAATGTATGTTTGGAATAGAATATTTTAATGTAGATCTCTTTTTTGCATTTGATAAATACTCGATATTTTATTTTATTAAGTTTTATTTGATATCTTGCCTAAGAAATGTTTTTTTATTAGCACTGTACAGGGCTTTAAATAAAAAACCCTTGTTTGCAGAAAAATGTATTAATATTGTAAGAACATGAATAACAGAAAGACATAGAAAACCGATTTGACGTTACTAAATTCAAAAGTTTTAAATTTCTTCTTTTTTCTTAGATTTAATGGCTGCTAAAGTGTAAAAACTCCTTTAACAAGCACTTTTAGATTTTTTTGTTTTTTTTTTATATCTGCTTATTGAGGTTATATACTATAATAATATAAAGCTGTTATAATTTTTGGCAGTTGTTTAGTGTTAAGTTAAAATTTCAAATGAGTTTTAGGTGCATTTTTTTGCTTTTTAGCTTAGTTTTATTAGTAATTTTTGTCGTTATGACTTATGTTTTAAGAAAATTCATCTTTATTTGGTTGGTTGGCAAATATTCCAGTTTTAGCTTTTAGTGTTTTATGTGCAATAAACTATAGTTATTTTAAAATTATATAAGTTTGAGGCTTTCATATGTGCAATGTACTCTTGGATAAATATAGATTGAATTTTAATACATATTTAAGTTATATATTTCATGTTACAAGAAGGCAATTTTTAAGTTATTTAAGCGTTTATGTATGAGTTTGTATGTAAGAAGACTGAACGCAGTTTTATTAGGGGATAAATTTAACTTTGGTTTTGTAAATTAAATGTTAAGAACTTAAGTTTCTTGCCTAAGTTATAAGTTTTAAATGTTTCCAGTTTCATCAGTGCAAGAGTTATTTACCGTGGGTTTCTGAGACCATTATCTAATTAAAAAAAAAAAACTATTGGTCGCAACGTAATTTATAGTCGAAAGCCTTCCTCTATAAATAGACTATCCAACAAAAATAGAATTTTTCAAATCGGGCCAGTTGTTCCTGTGATTAGCGCGTTTAAACAAACAAACAAACAAACTCTTCCGCTTTATAATATTAGTATAGATATATCCCTGTCATTGTTTCTCAAAATAGAGGCAACAATATGTTTCTTAAGGAGATTCTGAGCTCAGAAACCCACGGTTAATGTAATAAAATTCAATATACCGTATTCATCTACAAGCACAATTCCTATATTTATACCAAAAATGAATTTAAAAGTATTTTAATACCAAAAGAAGCTTTTACTATGAATTCTTTATTGTGATGAAAAATTTAAGCCTTTTGCCTAAAAATGGTTGTTAATAATATTTTGAATTTTAAATATATGTTTTTAGAGTTGGTAATGTCGCATGACGCAATTAAATAAGTTCATATTTGATAATATTAGGAGTTAAGGAAATTTCTGTTGATGAATTTCATGTCTTATTAAATCGATAGATGTCTTTCAATTTGACCACCATATCGATTATGAATCGATTTAAAAATCGACTTTCTATACTCAAATAGATTTCAATATTTAACACATTAGCTGCCAGAATGATTTTTCAAAAAACGAAAAAATAATAATTTTGTTCAAAACCATTTGAATGGGGCTTTGCGGGTCACTCTGTATACAACAATTCGATTATAACGCCACAGCGAGGTGTTGAATGGAAGTATGGCTTGTCGGACACATCACGGCAGCTAACGTGTTAATTAAAGTTTCATCGTTATTTAATTCAATTGGTGATTCAGAAACAGGACATAAAATAATACAATTTATGTGTGGAATAACAAGGAAATCAGACCCTGTGAGTACAATTCACAACTAAATTATATTAGACAAAGGAATATATAGAGAACTGATCGCCAACCTTCGCTAGTCGGAGAGGCACCTCAAGAAGAAGAAATTATAATAGCTTACTAACGCCCTCCTGTTGATATCAAAATGTGTCAACATCTTTTTCATTATTTAGCTGTCATACCTAGTTTTTTTTACAATATCTATGGCTATTCTATGTCTTATGTAGTTTTTAAAAATATTCTGACAAAACTAAACGCGATAGTAGCGCCTCTCACCGGACAAGATATCCTTGTTTGCTTATATACTTTATTCCATTCCAAATTAACGCTAAAATCTTGTAAATAGTAAAATGTATTCCTCCATACATTCAATTCCATACATAGCAGCTATTACCCTTTTTAATATTTTAAGTTATGTGAGAAAATGTTTTAATAATATTTCGGAATTTACGGGATATTTTTACTTTGTGTTGGAATAAGAGATAGTTTCTAGGCTTGCTTGGTATGTATAGCATGTTGCATTGTTGTATAAATCCAGATTTTTTTTTGTTATTTTAAAACAAAAAAATCGAATAGGCTACCGTATACAAGACTAGAATCTTATAAACATATGTTTTAAATATCTGTAACCTTGAAATTGTTACATTGGCACGTATTGTTTGTCTCTGTTTTCTCAAAGAAAAGAAAAGGGATGGCGATTTGTATGAAAAGAAATGTCACGTTTAATTGAAATCATTTGAATTATTTAGATTTTCTTATGCGAAATTTATTTGCTGCTTTATACAGCTTGTTCCAAAATTCAACGATAAAATGAAATTGGGACATAGCTAGATGGATACCTACACGGGGAAAATACTAAAAAAATCTTACTTAGGTAGCTGTATAAAAAAATATTGCAGGAATATCTTCATACTTCTAGCCACAGTGTCTAATCATATGGTGAAGGGTGTCAAATTCTAAGAAAAGTTAATGTAACTTTTAAACAAAAAGAGTTGGATTTTGTTTAGTATTTTTCCTCGTGTAGTTATCGATCTGGCTATACACTATTACAGTTTTATCGTTGAATTTTGGGACACGCTGTATATGTTAATAATAAATAATTAAAAAAATCAATTAAAAATAATAAGATACATGTTGTCTATGAATCATTTTCATAGAAGCATTGTGTAAAATAGTTTGACAATCTCAACTCACTTTTACTATGAAAGGGAGTTTGTATGGTTGTTTTAAAATATACCAAAATTACGATTTCAATGTTGCCAAAGTGAAAAAAAAAATATTTACAATTTTTAACTATGTTTTAAAAGTTTTAAGCCATTTTATTTTGTTTAAATTAATTTATAAATTATATTGAATTGTAAATTTTAGATGAATTATAATTTTTAATATGTATTTTTAAAAATTAAATGCCGATGTCTTGTAAAATATTTTTATTTATTTGTTATCCTGTTTGTTTGTTTTCTTTCTTGTTAGTTTGGAGAGTGTGACAATTACTAGGTGAGTGACACAAGTTTGGATTATTTAAGTGTGGCACAGGTAGGAAAGGCAAACATTTTTTTTATTTTTTTGTAATTTTTTTTAATTTTTTATCTGCCGATTGTGTCACACCTTCCCGACTTGTGTCACATTGTTTTTAAGTATGTAAGCGAGAAATTGTTTTTTTTTTCAATTTTTTTTATAAATTATTTTTTTTTTGTAATAATTTCTCGTTTTTTTTTATAAGTTATTGGTTAATTTATAGCTATATTTACTTATTATAATATTAAGATTTGATGGATATACAAAAACATCTAAGACAAACCTATATTCTATATTTTATAACTATCTTAGACATAGTTTGTTATATTATATTTACTATATAAATATATGTATATAGTTAGTATATAAGGATGTGTTGCAGGTGACAACAAGCCGATCTGGCAGGTGGCGGAGGAGAGGGAGGAGAACAAGCACTTACAGAAGGAGAATGCTCCGTACGGAGAGTACGGCGGCTGGCACAAGGCGGCTAAGGTAAATCTTACTAATATTAGATGCGGAAGTTTAGATGTATGGATGGATGTTTGTTAGAAGGTATCTCCAGAACGGCTGCATGGATTTTAAATTTGGTACAGATGTAGAATATAGTCTGGAAGAACACGAAAGCTTAGTAGCTTTAAAAAAAACTTAATTAGTATTGAGTTTTTTTCTAGTACCGCGCGGACGGAGTCGCGGGTGTCAGCTAGTTACGTATACATTAGACACGCGGTAATTCAATAAATGTTTTTTTTTAATTTAAAATTTGTTTTCGTATAACAGAAATCTATCCAGGGCTGTGTCGGATTATAGACACCCCTATATTGGGACTGTTTTATTAAAAGAGTAGCTTGTAATTCAACAAATTTCATATCTTATCCGAGAAATTGAATTAAAGTCAATAGAAGGCCAGTGTAAGTAGAGCTTCAAGTGTTGGTATTGACGGCAGGTGGACTCGCCGACAGTGACGACTACGCTGAAGAACCTGGGCGCGCTGTACCGCCGCCAGGGCAAGTACGAGGCCGCTGAGACCCTGGAGGACTGCGCACTGCGCAGCAGGAAAGAGGTGAGCACACACACAAATAAATAATACTATGAAGTGTTACTATTAGAGAAAAAAATATCTTGGAATATTTACGAATTATGGCTAAGGGGCAGTCTGTTAATCACGTGATTTTTTTAAGCAAATTTTTTTTTATCACTAACCTAACCTTTGGTGTATGATGAGGTTTTAGACTAATTCCATCCCCTTAATATAATTCACGGGTACTTTACAAAGCAACAGTGAAGTTTTTAATATATTATTTTTTTAATTAACATTCACTAATAAAGATATGAAATATATTTTATATAGAATAATATACAATAATTAACAGTCATGAATAACTTACGTACTTAAAAACAATACGTGATATCCCCCCCCCCCCCCCCGTGATTTTTTCTCGGAAACCCTCCCCCATTCGTGCGTCACGTGATTAATGGACGATCCCTAAAAGGAAATTTCACTTTATTGTGAAAAAAAATATATTACAGTTGTGTTACTTTCTCCCGAAATATATATCACTTTCATGTAACTAATTGCCGCATTAAATCAAACCGCTTTGAAATGGATTCCTTTATTTATTTTGTGACATCACACGATGACATTTTTTCTTTTCTTTTTGCAGCCTGATGCCTAAATAATTTGACAGGGGGGAGAAATTATATGCATTTTATGTATTTAATAAAAAAAAATCACAGTAGATTGCATATCATTTTAATTTAAAACACATGAAAATATTTTCCATTTAAATCTGTTTGATTTATTGCTTGTTAAACCATAGATTTTTCTACTAATGCCTATGGTTTATTCAACACTAATTAAAAAAAATACTCATATATTATGTTATTATAATTTAAGTTCACTAAAACTATTTATTAATAATTACTAATATCTTTTTTTAAACAAATAACCACGTATATGAGTTTGTTTTCCAACTCGCACTAAACCCTAGTACACATTAGGCGGTTTGAAACGCGCGCTATAACGATTCTGACATCTCCATTCCAGTCAATGCACTGCCAGGGATCCAGGATAATAATTTAGATATAGATTAATTTGCAGGATTTGTTCTTTCTAGGTGTCGGTTTTGGGAAATTAAAAAAAACTGACAAACAAAAATTTTAATACCTAATGTGTTAATAGTATTCCCTTAGCGAGATTTGTTTATGAAAAAAAAAACTTACAGTTATGTAACTCACTTTTCGTTTGTGATTATTTCTGGGGCAGATTGCCTTTGCTATTTTCATCCGATATATAATACAAATATGTAAGAATATATCCGAGTTGTTAACGCGCGTTTCAAAGCGTCGAGTGTGTACTAGACCTTACCGTAATATTCCATGCCATTTGTATTACTACAATGTATGAGATGATGTATTAATTGTAATAACACAGTGGAATTGTACGGTTATTGATAACTGTCTCCGTTTGCACGCTGCCCTAGCACGTACAAGTAAGTCGGCAACAAGACAAAAATGTCAATTGGAGCAAACATTTTGTCTTGCAAAAACTAGCCGCGAACAATAACGCGACCGCGCCGAGGAAAATTACAGATGTTTAAATTGTAACACAGTAGTTTATCTTCTAATATATTCAATGTTTTAAATAGCTTAGTTCATTTTAGTACGAGATTTTTTAATAAACTTATATAAAAACGGCTAAACACACGTATATACGTCCGGTGGCGGCTCTAACTAGTTTCGAGCCCATCGGGGGCTCTTCATCAGGGTGAGTGGGACTAGTATTATTTCCCCCTCAGCTCACTGAGTTAGTTTATATAAGTTTATTATAATGTCTTACGAAAGTTTTTTTTAAGCAAATAAACATACCAAATATCTAGCTTTTAGATTTTATGTTGCTTTAGTTTACAATATGATAAAAAAATATATTAAAGTTTAATTTTTAACCTGTATTCCGAATATTTTATAGGTTTTTTATGTTGAAGTAAAATAAAAAAATAACATACTACAATGTTTTTCGTAGATATGGATTTGTATGAGACATTAGGTTATCTTTGGCTTTAACCATAGAGAAAGCATTTCTTTTTGTATACCATAGATTAAATAGACAAAAAAATCCGGGCCGTGGAAGAAATTCCAAATGTTTTTTTTATAGTCCATTCAAAATGTGAAATAATAAGTTTTATTATTAACAATTTAATTAGCTTTAATAAATGTCGGAAGCACTGTAACTGGTTTTATTAGTTATTTTACGATAATTTTAATATAATAATAATTTTAACCAAAATTAACCAATAAAGAGGTCAACTTGCGTATTTAGAAAATGAAGGTTACTACAATTAAATTAAAATCAAGTTATATATTTCAAAATTATATAATGTACTTACAAAATTAATCTTCATATAATATTTTTGATTGAACTAAAATTGTTTATATTATTTGTTCAATGAAATTGTCAAGAAAATTGATTATTAGGCAATTATTGAATATAATTTTAAATTAGGCATTGGAAGGTGTGAAACAGAGTCGCGCGCGTCGCACCGCAGGCCGCGACTTAGCCGAGCCCCCGACAGAACACGACGAGGTTAGGATCGTGCATTAGGTCTCTGTTTGTGTCTGTCTGTCTGTCTGGACTAGCGTGCTACGTAATCGCTTATGGATAGTTAAAATGCGGTAACATTGTATTAGATATGTGAACGAAGCAAGGAATTATTCAGTTTTTGGCAATTTTTTTTTATAATTTTGAAAAAAATTTGATTTTATACTTTTATCACATATCTAGGACAGCGAAATTCCGCGCAATAATTACAGATTGTTTTAAGTTGGGTAAATAATTAAGCACATTTTTGTTTTTTTTTAATAATACGACTTTAAAATGATTTTTAAAGCAAAATAATATTGGGCCGTTCATTTTGCAAAAACGCTTTATCATCTCACTGCACTTAAACACGCGGATTCACAAAAGTAACATGGCTAGGCTTTGCTTACACAAAGATTTTATTCCTTTACTTCAAACTGAATCATTTAATAATAATAAATATGGTAAGCTTAACACGTCAAATGCTAATGATGTTTTGCGAAGTGACTTTAGTAGCATTGAAAGTGTTAAAATGCTTACGAAAAAAGTTTAAATAATTAAAATTTCTTTAATAATATTAATTTATTGACTCGATACAATATTAAGATGTATATTTTTGTGTTAAATATTTGAAGAAATATACTAGACATTTTATTAAACGTACACATTTCTACTTTGCTAATATTTTAACACAGCACTAATCTGGAACACAAGCTTTATCATGGTTTTTGGGACATTTATTTTATGTGTAATTTGTCTTTTTATATGTTATTTTTATCTACATGTCTATTTATTTACGTACTGTATTTACCTATAAACCTAACCATAGCTTTTTCCCGCGACTTTCTTCGTTGGGAATTAAACAAAAATAGTCTATGTTACTCCAGTAGTTTTTGAGTTTATTAGTTACAAATAAAAAAAATCCTCTTTATAATATTAGTATAGATTAAAAATTTATTTCAATCAATTTCGGTTTGTTGTATGTACTTTTATGTAATTTCTTGTATGAACACGCAATATGTAATTTTCTTTGCACAATTTTGATTTTGTTTTTTTGTTTGTTTTGTTTAATTTATAGGGCACGAATCAAGCGAGCGAGCCGCGTATGAACCTTAAATCGAAACTGTTCAATGCGCTAGGTATCAACACGGGCAGTAACGCACCGCACCAGTAGTACACTAAGACCACCTAACCTAGGATTTATCTTTTAAGTAATCACCCGCTTTAAATGATGTCTCTCAGAGGCTTTGGAACATTTCTTACGTTCTAAAGCATCTCTCAATATAGAGAACAATCATTTTCACAATTACTGTCCGCTCTGTTGTGTTTTGTAGCGCGTTTTATAATCTATGATGCGTAACTCAAAATACATTTTTTAATCTATGGCACATTTCTATGAAACGCAAAATGGCGGACTTTGTAGCTTAGTATTTATTAGCATGCTATAAGTTTAATTATAAAATATCGAAAAAAAAAATATTATGTTACAAAATTATGATGCGTTATAGAGAATTGTGTATGAAAACCGTCCTCACAGAATTTGACGTATCTTCATTTACGATCATGACATAATAATAGATGGGAAATAATTAATTTTATATCGATTCTATTTTCCAGTGCAATTTTATTCCATATAGTACTGATAGGTGAAATAGAGCATTTAAAATTAAAAAATAAACAGTTTTTTTTTAATATTTATTTATTAAAATGTTAATATTACAAAATAATTGAATCTTTTGTAATATTAATATTTCTGAGGCGAAATTATAAATTGCATTTATTATATTCATGTTTATTTTATATTTGAACTATTTACGTGCATGTCTCAACAACGATTCGCTTTATGTAATTTGCAAATGTTAATTTTATTATTTAATATGCATGATTTTATTTTTTTTTATTATTGATAATGTTCACAATTATTTTATCTGTTTAACTGAGTCTTAATATTCATTTTCATTATATCATGGTAATAATGATTCATTCCAGTGGTAGTGTATGTTTGTGTTAAGCATTTTGTGAGAGATTAGGTGATAAATTTAATATAATATTTTTATATACATTGATTTTATTTTGTATGTCGGTGCTGCTTGAGTGTTTCAGTTTTAAAACATTTTTTTAAAATATGAAAACAGATTTTTTTGAAGATGGTAACACGTTTTAACGGAATCTGATAGCCAATGTATACGAGTAAGAATCTCCATTGTATCCAAAACTCTGCGCAACAGCTATATTGCTATTTTTTAATTATTTTTCATCACGACACCGCGTCGTACAATGGTATCTTTAATTGTTAAATAAATATTTATGTAATATTGAGTTTTTGTTTTATTTTAGTTCAAACCTTTTTGTTCAAAAGTTTTATCGAAAATATTTTTTAAACATTCACAACGTTTACATCACTACACCACACATGGAGGTTATCGTCATTATTTAAATGCACGAGACATTATTTTAGGTTAGCTTATTTTAAACATTTCGCGCCATCAATTCATGAACTGTCAATTGAACGAGAGATCAAAAGAGGCAAAAGTCAATATCCATACAGCCACCAGCATTTAAAAAAGTTTCAAGCTGGGTTGAAATCATAATTGATATTCGAAACGAAAAATTATTAATTAGATTTTTATACAATGTCATTTTAAATTTTGTTAAATTTTGATCTCATAATGGCATTATAAACATTTGCAATTATTCAGTATAATAATAAATTGATAAAAAAATAATATGAAAGAGGAGTATAAACCGCGTAAGACGCGCGCGGCAGGGCGCGGGCGCAGTCACACGCAGCGCGAGTTTCTCAAAAGCCCGCGCGTCTCTGCGGCACTCCTCCGCGCGCCTGTTGCGCCGCCTGGTAGCCCGCCACTCTGAACACCTGCCCGATGTTGACGTCACCAATCCGGACAGGTAACAGATTATACACGAGACACAGATAACACATGACGGATGCATGTTTTTTTCTTAAGTTTTTATGTTGTTTAATTTTATTTTATTAATAAAATTCCGTCAACGACGAACAAATAGTGTTATAACTTTTTTGAAGGGAATTCACAATAACTATGAAATTTAAATTAAAATAAACGATAGGTTTTTTGGTATTTATTGTTGACTGCATACATTCAACAGACATAATTGTGTCTTTTTTAGTATTGAGCCTTAGTTGCGCATAAGCATAAATGTTATTTGCCTGAAGAATGTCTTCGCTTATTTTTGTTGCTAAGCTGAACTTTATGTGCAAAGCAGTTTTGTGTCTAAATGTGCTGCATCGCATTTTGTGTTTAAAATATTTGCTAGGAAATATTCTTACTATATTAAGATCAGATGAATGTGACCCTTTAATGATTAATAGATCTGTGTGATTGTAAAGATGAACCTTATATGATGTTTCAAGATGTTAAAAACCACCTAAATACCAGCTGACTGTACTGTTTGATTTTTTCTTAAGGACGCTGATATTAAGCGATAAATATGAAAGTTCTTAAATTATTTTATAACAATACATTTCATCAAAATAAAAATAAAAAATCTACAGAACAAACAGTAAGGCCGAAAATATTTTGTAAAAAAAAAAAAACAAAACCATAGTCTATATTTTTCTGTCATTTCAATTTTGACAAGTTTAGCATTATGTAGACGATTTTGGTATATAGAAAAATTTCCCATGTACTTAGCATGAAGCGCGCAAGATCCCTGTGCGAGCTCAGTAAGGCGGGGTCAACTCAGCGGCCGGCGATGCGGTAACAAGTTTTGCTAAATAACACGAAATTACTCAGATAAATTAGTCTCACTGTTGTTCGTATAACATTTATTGATGTGTTAAGGGCCGCCATATACTGACTGGTACAAGCGGTCTACGTTGAGCGTAGTTAATCGTACAAAGACCACAGTGTGCATTGCGCTAACCGCTTTAGGCAATCGATTCGGGTATGGCGGCCCTAAATTCAAATAATGTAAAACTCTCTCCTGCGAGCTTTTTGCTTTTAGGTTAAGGGTATATGACTGAACTGGGTTAATGACTTTAAAATTATAAAGGGTTGTTACTGTAAAATGTCAAGAAACGGTAAATTCTAAATGAGTATATGATTTCAATAGTTATTAAATAAATATGTTTAACTTTCAGGTTAAACAAGACTTAACTGATTAGATTTTTAATTCCGCTTATTTTAATGTAAGGAATCAAGAAATGCATAATACCAACATTTAAAATAATGTTACAAAATCATTGGAGTAAAATGCTTAAAAAGAAATAATTTAAGAAGATACTTTTTTATCTGTAGAAAAAGAAATAGAATATATGCTTTAGCTTTTAATAAGTTTTGCCGATACAGCCTTATATTAGTATTTTAGATTTAAGATAAATTTTTGCGATGTTGCCAGTGAATGTACTTTTCATTATAAAGATAAATCCGCATCTCGCTTTATTAGTCGTACAAAAAAGTAAAAAGAATTCAAAAAAAAGACGAAGCTGTAAGCTATTATTCCCCTTATATAATTAATAGATAATAAAATATTTTCTGAATCGCATTGTCTATTACACCGAGGCCATCCATAGACAATTTCTCATATCTTCAAAAAGCTAAGAAAAATGTCTCATCACGTATTTTGAAATAAAAGTTGTGTTTTAATAATTACGTTATATTTTTGGTAGCAAAATAAAAAATAAGGAATTGATTTAGTATCCTAATTAATCTCAAATTGTATTTTCCTGTATTATTTCAAATAAAGTATTTTAAAAACAACTTGTTTTTTATTCTTTTAACAAAATTAATTTATAATCCGATTGACTGACTGGTGATGTATTTCGTTGGTAAGTTTTTACAGTTGTCCATCAGGACAGGATGACAAACATCAGTTTGTCGTCAATTCTTGCAATATTATGATGACACGGTGCTGATCTGATGGAGCTGGAAGGTCATAGGAACATCGCACTGAAATGACACAACCTCAGAGGAGTTGATGCGTTGCTAGGCTTTAAGATTTATACTTCGTCTAGATCTTATCCTGTCCGTCCTATATTCTACACTTATTTCTAGATCTTATCCTAACTTTATTATATACATGTATGTCGAAATACAGACTAAATAATGTGACAGTTATATAATGAACTGGCGGACTATAAACAAAGCGGGGTTTGACTTTAAACGTGTCTGTTAAACTCATCAGAACTTTGGATGCAGGGTTGTCCAAAAGCATAATTGACGAAATACGCAATTAGTCACTAAGGGAGTCATGTGTTATAGATTTAATACGAGAAATCTAAACTAAGCGACAATAACTTGAATCAGAGTAACTGTCTAACGTAACTTATCAAGAAAACATCGTTTTTTTTATTTTTAACACATAAAACAACTATACAATTACTTAACAATTTGGTAAGTTATTCTTGAATTGCTATAGAAAAATTTCTTTAATATAAAGTGGCTGTCTCCCGCGACTCCGTCCGCGCGGAATTAAAAAAAGTAGTTTATGTATTCGTCCAGACTATGTTCTACATTAACGCCAAATTTCAGCGAGATTCGTTAAGCCGTTCTGGAGATATGTACCTTCCAACAAATATTCATCTATCCTTACATCCAAATAAAAAATTTTACTACACAACTTGACTATAGCTTGAAAAAAATCGATACCGTTTGAACGATGGTTGAACTCACAGTTTATTTAAATAAGTACTATATCAAAAGCGACAACCTTACTTATATGAACAAAATACAATGACGAAATTCTAGGTCATTAATAACATATAATTATGTGTTAAAAGTTATAAAAAGTTGACGTAAGACGTTAAGATTTCGGTGCATATAAAAAGTTAAGATATGGGGGATAAAGTCTACTAAAGATAACAATAGTAGTACTAAGTAAGAAGGTACTAGGCGCACATAAATGGTAAGTACTATTAACCAAATGTATATTTAATTAGTTTCATGTTATTGAATATTATTTACAAAGACCGTCCTTTTTATATTATCAAGGGTCGTGACGTCAACGCCCTTCTTACTGACGACACGAGCGAGCGTTAAAAAAGCAGAAAGTTAAAAAATATGATGTCGTTCGTAACTCGTCGAAGGAACGTTACACAGCTGCCAAAATATTGACTCATTCAGACACGAGTCAAAGAAATTGTGACAGAAATATTTTTTAACACGTTGAGCGCCACGTCAGCCATCGGTGGCTGACACTGGATTTTCTGTTTAGGATGTTTGACGCTCAGTGACATTTGAACTGTAATGGACTGATTCGTCGTAAAAAGAACGCCACGAATCCATTTCGAAGAAATTTTATCTGAGCGAGCTAAGCGGTAAGAAAAATAAAACAGAATTGGCGCGTAACGTGTTGAAACAAAGCCTATAGGTATAACGTTAAAAATGTAAACTATTTTGTACTGCGATCGGAAACACGGGCCCTTTAATACCATTGCGTATAAGCGGTGCTCGTCGCCTGAACGGGATTGTCTTAGAAATACACGTGTTAAGGTATATACCTACATATAATAAAGATCATAATACATATTTAATATTATGTTAATCGAGAGATATAGTGAACAAGCATCACAATTATATATCAGTTTCCCGCGTCTCCGGGATTAAAAGAAAAGCTTAATATGTATAATAGTAGCCTATATGTTCTTCCAGACTGTTCTATATATGTACCATAGATGTGTCGAAAATGATAGACGGTTCATAGACGCTACTCTTTGATCCCGCCGACACAATATGTGATACATTTACACTTGCTCTCAGCACTCTATTTCACATTTACAAGATCCTGACACAGCTCTCTAGCTTCTACCTACATACATCTATACATATACATATGAATACATATATATACATACGAGTAAACGGTTTCGGGTGTTCTTAACACTTATATAATATATATTTCTTAATTATTTCATCTATTTGGACGGTAAAAGCCTCGGCCCCGACCGACACTGCCGAACATTTTGGTGCCATAAATCCATCCATCCATAAAGCCATCTAATTGGATTGATTATACGTATAAATAGTAAATTGATTAATAATGATTCAACTTATTAAAACATGTTTGGTGCCTCGGATCGGTTTATTAAAAGAGAATGAAACGAAAGACAAGTATTTTGACTGTGGAAATCCACAATAATTCGATAATCATCATTGAAGAAACATGATGGGAATATTCTGTCATTAGAAATAGTTTAAATCTCACTTAATATTTATTTAAGGGTCGACTAGAATCTTTCCGGACAGTAATCATGTCTGTCGGCATGTCACAAGGGTGTCCGTGAGAACGGGGCGACCTCTCCCGGAGGATTTCGCCAAACATCCCTTCAATAAACAAGACATTAACACTTTCTCACTTAAATCATTCAATTAATATTTAACTAGATGTAAAATATGACATTTAAAACTCCAATAGACTAATAGACTACCTACTTAGCAGTTGTGGGTTCGAATCCTACCTGTAATAAATTTACTGTTGTGAAGCTAGCACAAGCTTCAGAACTTATTTGAAATGCTAACAAGATATAAAAGTGCTGCAAACTACTAAGCTAAATTAACAGTTTTTACTTAATTAAGTAACTAATTGATTAAGGGCGTAACTTATTGAAAACGGCTATTTAAAAAAAATCATTTCTTTGGCTACTTTTTGAATATTAAAGATTACTAATTTCTATAGTTAAATTCAAAGCTCATATTGTCGTAATATCATTTTAGAGTGTCGGCAAATTAATCAAGACCCCTAATGACTTTAGTCCCCGCCCAAAAGTTAAGCCCCGCCTCGTGACATGCGCCCGCGCATCACATCTCACAAGATTGTTCAGTCTTCATTCAACTGTATCACAAGAGCTTTGCTTAATATCTTCATCATATAAATTATATGCATTTGGACTCTATGTAGCTTATACTTCAAAAGTTTTAAAGCAAATTTTATTTTACAATTATGCAAAAGTAGAAAAACATTTTAAAAGTACATGGTGATTAAAATATAAGTTATATTAGGTTTAACAATGGATTTCATGAAAGCTAATTTCTACATACAAGATAACGAAATAGAAAAACATGAGGAAGGTTTCTTCGGGCAAGGATTTTACCAAGAGTCTACTGGTACTCCGGAAGTTCTTCCCAGCTATGTGCCAATGTTCTACGAGTATAGAAGTGAAGGAATCGAGGGTCTGGATGTACAGATGTCAGAAGAGTGGGACTGGAGGCAATGGGAGAGTCAAGTTTGCGTAAAGCAAGAGGATACCAGGGGTACGTCCAGTCTTAGTGAGGAAGGTATGTTTAGTAATTATAATTTGGCAATTTCTTTAACTTTTCAGGGAACGCTGTGATGCTAAATGTTTACTTATAGTTATGAACTTATTTTAATTTCCCGCTATAATATATTCGTATCGGGTTTCCCCGTGAACCCAGAGAGTCCACTTTGAGCATATAGGGAATGGTTTCATAATTCTTTCGAAACTTAGCAAGCATTTTTCATCTCTAAAATCTAAAATTTATATCTGTATCATCGTCAGATCACTATACGTCCCCACCGAGGGGCTCGGAGCCTACCCTAAGTATATCTGTATACTTATCGTGAATTTCTGTGTCTAAAATCCCCGTTTGAAACATATTATTATGACGTAATATTTTATAGAGATTTTGGTCTCCGAAACCATACATTACTTTCTTTTATGTCATCAATGCCTTATACATATTTCTTCCAACGTTAATTCATCAATAAATTTGCAATAAACAATGATATCAGAAACATCAACACGGGTTTCCTTTACGACTGCAAAGCGACTACGCGCAATAAAATGCTCGTAAAACCCACCTGTGGGAGGAAAATCGTTAAACAAACGACAAACAAATGCAGCAGCGCCGGCGCCTGCCATCTGTCAAACATTATACGTCTTCGGTTATGTAGATAAAAAATAGTTCTTTTTATTTGCATAAATAAAGACCTAGAAAATAAGAGAATAATAGATACAAACTGGAGATTCGTTTTTACCTTCGTTTGTTTTTAAAATGTTGATATTTAAATTTATCTTGTCCAATTCCTAAACTTTAAAAGTAAGTTTCTTTACGACAGTTTTTTAAACCAGAAAAAGTTAACAATTTTGTACGCTAGTGTATTTAAAAGTTTTAGAAGAAAAGTCATTTAAATTTGGATTACTACATTTTCCATCAATTCGGCAGACGTGCGGTCATCAGGTCGCAAAGAGCGGACAGCGTTCACAAAAGCGCAAATCCGCAGTCTAGAGGCGGAGTTTTCCCGCGCAAACTATCTGACGCGCTTACGACGCTACGAAATTGCTGTTGCATTGCATCTCACTGAGAGACAGGTACATTTGTTACACCCTTTTCAGTTGTCCATTAACGTCCACTAAGTCCACTACCTACTTGCCTTGGCTCCTTAACCAGGAAGACCTGTACTTAAGGAGCAAAGGACTTCCCATACATGTAAATTTTATCATTGCGTGGAAAAACAACTAATTTATGAATTAACAATTATAGTGTGTGTGTGTGTCTGTGTGTAAATAATAGCGAAGATATGAGATTTCTAGGTTGTGTTATAAAGGACTAGATTATTATATGAATATCGAAACTGAAACTTCAAGAGCAGTCTTCTTTAAAGTATTTCTTTTTCCAGGTAAAGGTGTGGTTCCAAAACAGACGTATGAAATGGAAAAGAACAAAGGGTGTTACAAAATACGCTAAAAAGAAAGATTAAATTACATCACATATATATTTATCTACTTTTAGAATAATTATTAAATTTAAGACATTAATTATATTTACCTTTTAAATATAAATCGAAGATATTTTACAGTAAGTATATTTGAAAAATCAAATTGTATTTTATTCGTGAGATTGTGTAGATGTCGTTGATTATAGAATTTTTAATTTCCAAAGATATTTTTCGTCTAATTTTTATGTAAAAGAAAAGGTAATTTAAAAACCGTTTTGATATAATATATGTGACGATGTAACTTACTTTATAATTTTTGGTGCATATTGTAAAAAGGAATTAGAAAAATAAATATATCCTTTTAAGTTTATATTCTAGATATCTTTATATATCTGTAAAATTTAAGTATAATATTTTAAAATATAGTAAATAAAGAATATTTCGCGTCATTAATATTAAGAACCCTTTCGATATCCACTCCCATTTTTCCTTACATCTATCAGAAAGTCTGGAGACGTAACCTCTTAATTATTTAGGTTACATTTGGTTTTGGAACCCCAACATAGCTTTCGATGCTCATAGGGTCACACAAGAAAGTATATTGGTTTTCTTGTTTAGCTTTTGTTATTTTGTTCGACTTTTCAAATATCTTGGCGGTTGACTTTGGGCTGAGCGCTGTGGAGTCCCCTCGTATTCATTTACGCCTACACCAAAAAATGTGTTCGCAGCAATTCATACGATGTTCCGAGCAGCAAAGAAATTTGATAACCTCTGAATATAACAAAATAAAAATACAATTTCAAGAGATAAGGATATGTTTATTAGACAAATTTATACCTCGAACACATTGTCGTGTCGTACATAAAACTAAAAGATAATATTGTAAACTAACACTCTATCTTTGGAAGAAACTAAACATCCGGGTTATGGGTCCGCGGGGCGGCATCTGGCGGAAACAAATTCAAACAACTCTCTGATGATACTTCCAAATACGTTAATTACATTTATAACAATTTTTTTTTCAATCGTCAAGGCGTTGTTTTCCGAAATATCGAGTATATTAGAAGAGTTACAATTTACATTTTGCCTACACCATAATGTCCGATACAAAACTTAACACATCGTGATTACAACAAATATAAATGACTTTACAAAAATAGCGCATTTCAGTGATTATATACTAGTTTTATAGGTTTAACAGCGGTTACATATAGATTATTGTTAAATGAGCCCTTGCATGATGATACCTTACAGTCCTCGGAGTTTTAATACATAATCTATGCCTTAAGCTAAAAGCCTAAGTATCAAAGTTGCGTGGCAGCGAGCAGAAACTGTTTAAAAATGGGTAAATAAAAAAGCAAAATCCTGTACATATGAGTCAATGAAATAACTACAGTTGTTTCAAAGAATTAGGTGTCCCATATTGTAGTTATAATTTCAACACTGATATCAATCACATTGTTTGATTTAGTTCCTAAATATGAATAAGCATAGAACATTTATTTACAACATATCTTATGGCCAAAGGATCGATAGTTAATTCTATAACATTTCAGCCATTATTTTTAACATGCAATAAAAATATAGTAGTTTGACAGTGACATTGACAGATGTAATGTTTTTTATTTTCGACCAATCCAAAGAGGTTATTATAAAAATATGTTTTCTCAGCTTAGGATTAATTTATTGCTTCATTTTATTCCCATCAAATTAATTTAAATATCACCTTATTTTAATAAAAGATAAATAAAAAAGCAGTAAAATTATTAGAGATAACAGCATACACAATTTTATACGTAACTAAAATGTTTTAGACGGTGTGAATATAATTTTCATAAGTATTCCAAAATGCAAAGAAATTGCGACACCAATTTAAAGAAGTTTCGTTGTCATAAAGTACATTTATATATTACAGTTTGACAAGTACATAAGAATAGAGGGAAAGCAACGCCTTAACGTGTATTCTGTACACTTTCTAACAATAACATTGGACCTTATTATAATTATTGGACCAAATAAAATACTAGTAATTCTCAACATTAGATATATATGTAAATGTTTCAACTAACAACACGCAAACGTGAGCATTCATATAAAAGTTGTGGGGGACCTCTGGTATGTACAATGACATGGATCTTATACAAATGCTTTACAGGCACTCATAAAATCACTCGTTCATGCAAATTGTTTAATGCATTTTCACACAGAGATATTATAGACAAGTTCATCTAATAAACTTTGGTTTCTGACCAAAATCCCTGTATGAAACATATCTGTTTTGTCAATGTTTATGATCGGGATGACAATGTTTTGAACAGAGATTTTGATGTCAGAAATCAACGATAAGTGCATTTATAGTCAGGATCAGTTGTAACCTAAAATTTAAAAGATATGCAACTAAAAAGAGATATCTAAGAGGTTATGTAGGTATCTGGATGGGTTAATTTGGTAAGAAATGTACTTAATTTTGAGTTAAATTCTGTAAAATTAATATGTAATCCAAATTATATAATCAATGACACTTTATACAGGAGTTTAGTTTATTTTGTAATACCCATACAACAGGCCCACAATTATTGTGAGGATGTTTTTATTTATCATGGTCTTGCTTTCAATTTATTCAGATTAACTTTTATTAAAGTTAAAAATCCTACCATAATTTGTTTAAAAGTGAACCATGGGATTTGATGCCAAAACTCTTCTACAGAACATAACCTGTCTCTTGTTAAAAAAAATAAAAAGAGAATGACAACCTCTTTTGAACAGTTTTTCAAAAGTGGAAACTTCTAGAGTAATCCAGGTCACCCCTGTGGAGGATCTGGTGCTGTTACAATGATGAGAAGAGATTATATACTGTTTATAAGTTTAAAAAAAATCAATAAAATTTTAAATTTGGTCTTTGAAAAAAGAATGGTAATCTGAGGCGAGTGATTCTATAATTTACTACCTGGGAAGACTTATACCTGGTTTACAATATGCCAGTACAGTAAGACAGCTGGCGCCAGTGATCTAAATCATGTCAGGCCAGCACTTCCTGTACTGGCAAAATGTCAACCAGGCATTACATCTGATGCTGACTGCAAAAAAGAAGTTAAACTTCATTTAAACGTTAATCTTGTTTATTTAAACGGTTAAAAATATTGGTGATTTTGTTCACTGTAAACTTTAAAAAAATGTGATACAAAATAGATGATTATTTTATGTTTATTTACATAACAAAGTTACATTATTCATAAGGTTTTTGATATTTGTTCCGCACTAAAATCTTTTATATAATATCTCTGATGTCCTTACTAGTTAATATATAATTTCACAACATCGAATTGAAAATTTAAACTGCAATTTTGTTTTTTTTTCTGGCAAATTCATAACAAAGCAATGCCTAATACAATTATAGATAATGGAATTTTTTTTATCTGCCAGACGATTTTTTAAATTAAATTAAACACAGATACAAAATGAAGATTATTGAGTTGGCAACATTGAAGGGGCCATATTTTTGTTAATTTTATATTTTATGTTAGTTTCTATGAAACATGGAAAAATATATTTCATGATATAATTTAGTATCCTGTCTATATAATATTAATTTTCACCATTTTTTTTTGTGTGTTCTGTTAAAAAAAACGTTTGGTTTCTTACAAATTCCGCAAAAAACTATCACATTCCAAGCTAGTAAAACATTTCTCACGAGACAATGTTAGGTCTTAAAAATAACAAAAAAAAAAATTAAATATGTTCGCATTATCTGAACGTATATACATGAAATTGTCTAAGTTCACGCAAATGATACGAATGCATTGGCTCGCGTATAATAAATTATAAATGCAATATTCCAACCTGACTAGAGAATTTTGAATGACATTTTTATCAAATTTAAAAGATTTTTGTCCATTTCTGTATGGAAGTCAGTGAAAAGCATAGCTATTGTCTTTATATCGGGATTAAAAATATAAAACCTTTTATAATTTGTGTATACTTATGTATACATAGGTATTGTGTGTAGGAATTTATATAAAAATATATTCTATTTATGGAATAGAAAACTACCAATATATATTTAGTGTAAAATCTAAATTGTGATGAAATGTACATGCAATATTTATAAATGTTTGAATCATTTCATCGGCCATCGAATCATTTGCGCAAATGTGAAATAAAAACCTAAAAATATCAGATTAATATATATTTTAAAAGAATCCTCTTCACCGGTGCTCACAGCGCATTACAACATTCCTATACTAATATTTACACAATTCTAACATTATAAGGCTCGACCGGTGTCTCACTTATTATATTGCGTTTGCCTTGTGTCCTTTCACTGCCGGGCAATTCTCACTAAGCGATACGAAAATAGGCTCTATGTAGTCAAATCCCACAACTAACACCGTAGCACCTGATATGTTTCACATCACTTCACACCGCACTGAATCACAAACACTTAACATTCCACTTTAGTACGTCAGCATGTGAAACGTTACATGGTGTACGAGAAATTCGCGGCCGGTTGCTACACGACCACGAAGAGGACGCTTCGTTATGGTCTCTGGTCGGTGGAGACCGCGACTGAAGGCGCCAACGTCGCAACAGGAATCGCGAGGGGCTGCGTCACCGTCTGCGGGATCACCGTCAGCGACTTTGGAATCTTCGGGAGAACCATATTCGTAGTCATGATTGGCAATGTCGGAGTAAGCACCGTCTCACTAGTTATGGACACCGCGGGTCCCAGTTGGGGTATCTTTATAGGAGTAGACGTCATCAGTAGCGACGGTGAGCTTACCACCGGGGAAAGAGTTTGTGATGTCACCGTTGCCGTTTTAGGTGGAATCGGTGCTATTGTTATATTCTTAAGACCGACATTCTTCAGTATATTCGCTGCATTCGCACTGATTTGTAGGTCGGATTCTTTTTTTTCCTCTTCGGAGGGAATATTTTGCATGACCGTCCCCCCGTTGCCTAGCATGGAGGAGGTTTGCACCTCGGTGACGATGGTGGTGTCCTCCTTCTTAGGTTTACAGTCCCCGTCCTGCAGCTGCTGCAGCTTCTCGCGGCGCATTATGCACATTTTGTTGTAGTCCTGTAGGGTGATGTGGTAGCGCTTGCCGGAGGACATCACCTGCACCAGGCTGGGCAGCGTGCGCCCGTCCACTGCAACCTGCGTCGGCTCGCGGGCGATCCTCGCAAGGTTTTCCTGAAATTATACAAGAAAAATTTAAAATATGTTTTAAGAATAGATTACTATCGACGAACTAACAATTTTATATACAAGAATAAATTAAGAACATTCAAACTAAAATGATTATGTACTTACTTGTGTGATCGGCATGAGTGTTGGTCGCCACGGCTTGCTCGTGGTCTTTGTCTTTTTAGGGGTGTCAGGTTTATTGAGCGTTTCTTTCTTCTCCTTAGGAGGCTCAAACTTAGGTGTGGGAGGCAGGGGCGCTGCGGCAACTTCCGTGGGGTCCGCGGCCGACACTCCCTTTACTAGCTGCTGAATATTGTGCAGTACGTTCTGTATCGCCTTCCTGCCTTGAGCGTTCGGCGTATTGATCGCTATTAGTTCAGGGGGTAGAGGTTTCAACTTGGACTTCTCGCTCTTAGATTTCGGCTTTGGCACCACTGGGGGAGGCATAAACTTCTTTGGGTCCTTATCATCTGCACTATGACTGGATTTGAGTAGACTCTTCCCGTTAACTGAAGGCTTCTTACGGAACTCTAACAGGCTGATAGCAGGTTCCGTTCTCTTCGGGGGTTCGACTACATTGTCGTATGATCGCAGTCTACTTTGCACTGAATCACTGTAATTTGTCGCGTTCGGTGATGCGTTATGTGAGAGAACCAAATCACCGTTCCTGAAATATTTTTCTAATAGAATTAAATGACGGAGAAAACTCGATTGGTTGCCGTAAGGTCTTTGGAGCTCGTTCCAAAGCTTTTTAGTCTCAACATCATATTGAATCATTGTGTTACATTTCTCCCAACCTTCTGGTGTTACACCTTTCACATTATTAAACTCTATATTGCATTGTAAATTCATTTCTTCCTCTCCTGGGAATAATTCTCTGACAGATATAGAGGGATTCGTTTCCAATCTTTTCACCGGGTTGGAGTATTTCATGTCCGATGACTTCTTTGGTTCTTTGTCAACTGACAATTTCTTAGAGAGTTCGCTTAAATTCTTTTTAACTTGTGTAAAGCTTTCCGACATCTGCCATTTATTTTTAAGTGTATTAATGTCGGCGGGTTTTTTGTTTGGTATAGTTTCTATCGTGCATTCATCATTGAGGGATATATTTTTAAGTATTGTAATTTCTTTAGCCCTTTCAGCTTCAAGCATTTCAACATCTCCGGTCGGTTTGTCCTTATGTGCGAATATTTGTCCAATTTTGTGTAATCTTTTGGAGTTTTTATCATTAATTTTGTTCTGGTATCCGGGTTTCTGCACTCCAGGGTTGTGAACTTTGAGTATATTCTTTTGCTTTTGTGTTAAATTCGGAGGTTTCTGTATGAATTGTTTTGGATTATTTTGTTTTTGTAGTAGATACTGCAGTTCTGTCCGTTTGTCCAAAGGTATAATGGGAGCATCACAGTCGAAGACAGCTTCGCTTTCTGATCCATCACTCGGAGGTTCATCTGGTTGTTTAGTTGCACCCGGGACGGGAATTTTATTTGATGATATGAGACTTTCTATATCTTCTTCTATGGGAGGTGTACTCTTGGGTTCTTCTACTTCTTTTTCCTTCTCTTTCTCCGGTGAGCTTTCAGTCGCTCTTTCAGAAGACTCGCTGTCCAACTTGTCAGGTTCCGATGACTTTCTCTGTTTGGACTTGGTTCGTGCTTTCTTCTTCTGTTTGCCCAAACCACTATCTTCTAATATCAAAGTATTCTCTACTTCGTGTTCCAATTCCGGGGGTAGTTCTATATTGTATATTTGTAGTAATCTGAAATAAACAGTTTATATTGAGTGGGAAGGATTATTTAAATTGCAATTATTATCAACTAGCCGGAGACTCCGTCCGCGCGGAATTGAAAAAAATAAATAAATTAGTAGCCAATGTGTACTCCCAGACTATCATCATCATCAGCTTACTATACGTCCCTACCGACGGGGCTCGAACCCAGAATGTATGCCAAAATTTAGTCATACTGAAGATACCTTCAAACTTCATGCCATCCATCTAAACATTTGCATTTATACTATTAATAAGAAGTAAGATACCATTGAGGAAACAATAACGCATTCAGAGATGAAAATAGATCCTAAAATTAATTTTTTTTTCAATGTTGTTATAACCGGATTTTCTTGTATGTTATCTTGGACATTATTAGTTAGAATCCTTTGACGCGAATGGCGCACTTTCATTACAAAGTCAAGTGTCAGAATGAGTAGTGAAGGGACATAAACGATGACATTTTAGTAAGGCTAGTGTTGCGCCGGTACACCGGCACAGTGTCGGATTTTCTTCCTAACAGTAACTACAACAAGTGATTATTCGTATACCTGCGCCTGCACGCCTGAGCGTACTTGTCGTTGTGTCCGGGGCGGGTGAGCAGGGCGCAGTAGTTGCGGCACATCTTGCACAGCACCGGCCGCTCAGTGAACTGCACCGGTACACCCGCCTCTTTCAGGTACGGGTTCAATTCCAAATAGCCCTGAGGAATTACGTTGATGCTTAGAAAAAAGTTAAAATTTAGTATGAACTTTTTTTTTTTGAAATTGTTACTATTAAATAAAATAAATATTCTTTCTAAAAGGTAAGTTTTAGAATGGTGAAATGGAATGACACTACGGTCTAACAGAGATGTCAGTGCCAAAAATATGGTGGGAACGGACCAAAATTTGGGCAAGGACACAGAGTCAACAGTCACAAAAATTAGGTGCTAGGATATATGTAGACTTTAAAATCTAGTTAGTTATACTATAATGAATATAGAAAATTGTACTACATTATTCATGACGAAAGCATTAATCTGATGACAAGTCAGCTCTAGTTGTCCCGGAATGGCATCTTACATAACCCTGTCTTTCCCCCATATCAAAAAAGGTCAACCCTAGTTAGGATTGCCTCCAATCTTGTATCTAGCAAAGGTGATGAACTTACATGATGTATGAAGTGAACATTGTGATGTTTGGTGATGCGACGTCGACACAGCACGCACGCCATCAGCGGAGCCAGCGTGCGATAGTGCTCCGCGCACAGCGGGATCGTGTGCAGACCCGGGTAGTCGCACTCCAGTTTCAACTGTAACACAATAGAAATAAGGTACATTTTGCTAATATAAGCATTTAAAAATATTGGCAAGTAAAAACTACATCATTAGTTAGAGTTGGCAAAGTATAAACTACCTCATTAGTTAGAGTTGGCAAAGTATAAACTACCTCATTAGTTAGAGTTGTCAAAGTATAAATTACCTCATTAGTTAGAGTTGTCAAAGTATAAACTACCTCATTAGTTAGAGTTGTCAAAGTATAAACTACCTCATTAGTTAGAGTTGGCAAAGTATAAAATACATCATAAGTTAGAGTTGGCAAAGTATAAACTACATAATAATGTAACTTATAAGTTAAAGTTGGCATCATTTGCATACCAGTTTATTGACACTGGAGCGCATCTTGATGAGCCACTTCCTGCGCACCGAGTGCTCGGCGCCGGCGCCACAGCCCGCTGTATGGCAGGTCGCGGTTCGAACCTCGCGTAGCAACTTCGTCTCCTCTGAACTGTCGTCCTCCGTTGGACTGAGAGGATTTTCATTGCTGGAATAGTATCATAATGAATTTATACTCTTTGACTTTAAATATGTAGAGGGTGTATACTTTGATTAGCTAAGACTTACACATTTTCAGGCTGTGTGGGCAACTGTGGCGTGAGGGGCTTCACTAACGGCCTCTTGCGGTACGAAGGGCAGTTGGCACGTCTGTCAACGTGTCTATAGCACGCGTCGCATAGACAACTGTCTATGGTAAGCTTCTCCTCGTCTGTAAAATTAAAAAGAAAACAATTAATATTATCATCCACATAAATAAAAGACAACATTTAAGACAAATGAGTGTTTGATTTCTGTGATATCGAATGTTTTTGAAACCATAAAGTTCAACATGTATCTTACTAATATTATAAATGCGAATGGATGGATGTTTGTTCCAAGATATCTCCAGAACAGCTTAACAGATCTCTATGAAATTTGACATACATATAGAACATAGTCTAGAAGAACAGGGCTACTAAGGCTACTAAGTTGTTTTTTTTTATTATATTGAGTAACTGGCAACAACTAGTAGCCTATATTTTTTAACCTAACGCCTAATTTAAATAGATGAACATTAAATTCTGTAAATCAATCAATCAGTGTTATTTAATTTTTAAATTAAAATTGTGAGGTAAAGTGGAATAATAGTGTTTTCTTGGATATATTGTAACTTGATAAAAATAATTCGTATTTGAATTAAAACGTAATATAGCTAAACTTTTTTATGGTTTTAAGACACATTGACATTTTGTCTCGTCTTGAAATAACCTAAAAATGGAAAGAAAATGATTACAAAAGAAATTAAACTTACCTGGATGCATCCGCCAGTCAGCTAATCAAATAAACAAAATACACTCAAACTCACAAAACCTGATGTCAATCAGAATTATAATAACATATACATACTATCAAGAACTTTTCTCTGTCGTTCAGTGCTCTTCATCTGCGCAATATGACATGGTGTGTCAAACAGGCCAAACTTTCCTCCGCAGTAGAAGCATTGATCCAAACAAAGACGGTCTGGATGGATGCTGAATGATGATGCCTTTTCTGGTATCACCAGATTGGGTGTGTCCTTGGCAGGCTCCGGTTCTGGTACAGTTTCTGTATCTGTGAAAAATATTACTTTATGAAGTGATTACTTTATGATTGAAAGACTGAAATTATTATAATTCATAATAAATGCTATTTAACATTAAAACAAATGTAATTTAGAACTTGTTAATAGTATGTATGTACTTTTTAAAATATAAAATTATATAGTTAAAAAGCAATTTACCAGCCACCATTAACCACATTGTAGACATGCCTAAAATTATGTTTTTTTTCAAATTAAGTTTAATATAATTAGTGTATTATTAATAAAAGCACAGTCAAGTTGGATTCAGTTAGAATATTTGATTACTATATAAGAATTTCAGTGACTATTTTGGTATCGTTTTTGTATTTTATGTAATTTCTTTTTTGACATGGCAACACAAAAATAACCAATCAAACTTGACTTTATTTGTTGAACATTGTAACAGGGAACTAGGATATATAATCTTGAACAAAATATCTTCGAGTTTTTGACCTTGAGATGAAAATATACCCCATTAAATAAATATAGTGGGGGTAAGTTTTCGCCCCCGTGTTTAGGTCCGTGTTACAATGTGGGGGTGAGTGTAGATGTCCACACACCATGGTTAAGTCGATTACTGTAATGTGACTTTCTGTGCCCACCATCTGACGTTGCACCAGCTCCACCCTGCAGAAAAAAATATATTTGAAAATACTTTTAAAACTTTTTTTTTGCATATACTATATTTGTATAGTATAAACACTATAAAACGACAATAAAATGTATTAAAGAGTTTATGATGTTTCATTATTAGTTCAAAGTAAATTAAACCGAACATAAAAGCTTGCTTAGAGCTTTTATATGTCAAGAAATACCTAATTTTCATTAAAAATCATTAGGAAGGAACCTAACAATAGTAAAAAATAAGGTAACAACACTTAATAAATCAATAGTCCTACTTCATTTAATAATATATGTTGAAATAATATGCAGTAAAAAATTGGGTCTCACCTCTCTTCTCTCCACGGTGTAGTGGTCCTCCCCGGATGCCTCGCCGACCTCCACTGCAACCTTGCCTGACCGCGGCTTGGTCTTCTGGAAGGTCATCTTCAGGGACGTCTTCTGTCTCTTTCTCTCCCTCTCTCCCGTGTTGCGCGGCAGTTTGATCACAGTCTTGAGCGTGCCTGTGTAATCGCCAGACTTGGATTTATTCTTACTACCCATCAAACTGCAATAGTTCGAGCCGTAGATGCGTTCTTTCTCTTTAGCTTTCTCTATCTTTGCCTCGTTAGCGGCTTTGTGTGTGATCAGGCCGTAGCACGTACGTAGCACGCTCTCTTTGCGCTCCTGACTCTCGGGAGTTTCCAGAATCATGTTGCTGGGACCGGCCTGGCTCTCTATAGAATTACGCGCCGATTTGACTTTCGGACTTTTAGGCTTGACCGCTTCAATTACATTTTCAATTGATTTCCTTGAGTTACTACTCCGTTTGACCTCGACAACTTTAGCTGTGCTTTCCTTAGCCTTGATTGGAGTCTCTTTAGGTTTAACTGGTTCTACATTTGGTTTCACTTCTTCCTTAACTTCGACGGGAGGTTCAGCCTTTGCAGGAATGTCAGGAACGACTGTTTCGTTTTCAGGAACTGTTGCTGCTTCAGTTTTCTCAGTCTCATTGTGATTATTTATGTCAGCGTCGAGGTTAGCTAGTTTATTTTCAGGGTCTGCCAATACAGCTGTGTTAACAACTTCGGACGCGAGGGATAAGCTTGCAGGCACCGGTTTTACATTATCCAATGGTGGAGCAAGAGCTTCGGCTTCTATCGCCTGCGCAGTTTCCGGAGATTTAACGGCTACCGGCGCTGGGATGATAGTGATAGCTTGGGACTTCATCTGATGTGTCGGTGATTTCATCTTTTCTATTGTTATCTTTTCTTCATTCTCAATCCCAGATTCAGAAGATTTTCTTGATAATGAATCGCTCGACTTCCGCTTCTGATCGCCAGTTACTTTTGGTTCTACCACACGAGGAGTGATGGATATTTGACTCGAATCTAGAACTAAGCCAACTAGTGCTTGATTTGTATTCGTGGGGTGTAGTGAAAAATGATGCAGATCTATTTGAGCAGAAGATGATCCTTTGTCTACTGATTTTCTAAGTTCAGTTAGAGTTACATCCTTGCCAAATGATTTTTCAAAAACGCTAATTGCATCTGAATCTTTTGAATGATTTGAGCTGGTGGATTCCTTGCGAGCGCTGAAACTATTTCTTTTAATCAATGTAACTGAATTAGGCAGATCTACATCAATGGACTTCCTCACTTGATCCCTTTTAACAATAGAAATAGCTGAATTGTTTTCAAAGCAACTTAAAACATTCTCCTTTTCAATAACTTTTTCTGGTGACCGTACAGTCTGTATGTCTTTCAATGGTTTGATGTCTGCTCCGGATTTGGGTATTAACACAACATCGTTTGTCACCATTACACTCTTGTTATCCGTTGCTTTTGATTCAGACTCTTGTCTTTGCCTCTTCTTATCACGTTCCTCAAACTCCTTAAGCCTGTCCATGAGTTTGTCAATGCTGGCGACAGTGGGGCAGTTGTATGGTATTTCAAGTCTCCGGGCATCAGCTGATTTTTCAACCGAGTCTTCATATCGAAGACGTATATTATCACTATCATCACTTTTTGATGGAGTCATTTCATTTGTTAACGGTGATATTAAGTCTTTATCCTTGTTTGGTGTTTCCGGGTGAACAATACTATTGCTATCTCCTAATGGCTTTGATAAACCATAAAATTTTGCAACAGGCTTGGATGGCATTTGATCTGTCTTGTTCGCTATTTCCTGATCCTGGTCTATGTTTTGGTCTAGATCATTAATGAGATCATTGATTTCTTTAGACAAAGTATCCAAGGTTTCATGTTTATCATCAGCTGGATCATTTGTTATTGTGCTGTTTATACCATTTTTGGAAGCCGGACCAGAACTGGATCTTCCTACTCCTGCTACTTTCTTCCCACGTCTTGCCTTTCTTATGTTTTTAGAAACCTCCTTGGAATTGAATGTCCTTGACATGCTAGTCAGTATACTACTACGTTCTTCTAAAAGCGTATTTTGTTCAGTCTTGGGCAATAACTTTGCTTCTAGCTCTGATGTATTTAAATTTTCTAACTTAAGCCTATTACTATTATTGTTGTCAGAATCTAATGATGTTGTCCGTTTTAAGCTCAATTTCTTTTTTTCCTTTTCCTGTACATTACAACTGGGCTCTACATCCCCTGTCGTATCAGACAATTTAGAGTCAGTGTTAAGAGAAGGCACTTTTGCAATAGTCGAGATCTGTACATTATTTTCAATATCTACATCTAGGTCAGTCTTAGGTTTATCTATGTTTTTGTTGAGCTCCTTGTGCTCCGTGTCTATGAGTGTTTCACTCAAGCTAACATCGGATTCTGTGACATCTGAACATTTTGAGAACTCGCTGCCATCTCTTGAGCAGGAGCGTCCTCTTTTTAATTTTTTGCTATCATCACTACCATCCGCACCTTCGGTGGTCTTTGAGTCAGAAAGCAATCTCCGTCTCTTTTTCTGTTCCTTCATCACAACTTCACTGAGGAGCTTGCTCTTTGCACCTCTTGGCTTCCTACTTCTCAAGTGTTTTCCTTCAAACATAGATGGACTATTGCTTCTCTCAGATCGCATAGAGTAAGGGCTGGTCCGAGGACCAAGCACAAGTGAGTTTGGGGAATCACCGAGCACAGATTTCATCATGAACATGTCAGAGCTGAGCCTTTGTCTCCTGCCAGTTTTAGGACTTGATGACCTAGAGTTTGGTGTAGTGTCTTCAATTGGTTCCTTTTTAATTTCACAAGCAGGTATCAACGGGACGGTTTCTTGACAAGTTTCTGGGATTGGTTTAATGGCAGGCTTCCTGCCTCTCTTGCCGGGTACCTTTACAACATTCCGCAGCTTTTCCTTGGCAGCTACAATTTTCTTATTCCTTAAAGTTTTCCTTATTCCAAGTGGTCTTTTTTTAACAACAGCCTTAGGTTTCCCTACAGTTTTTTTGGGTTCTTTGGGAGGTTTGTCATCTTGATTGGGTTTATTTTTGTCTTCATCTGCAACATCCGAGGCTTTCTTCCGGGCACGAGTCTTTGGTTCTACAGTATCTTCATCAACACTCTTGTCCGACTCGTCTTTGATTTGTTTAGTTTTCATGATGGAATGTTTGGTGACAGATGTCTCCTTTTCTCCGACATCAGGCACAAGCTGAATGTCTGTCTGGTAAGTCAATCAAGATGATTGAAATAACAGCTACGAAGACTTCAGGTGCAAGTCCTCACTCAAATTAATATACAATGCTCTGAATTGTACTTTACAATAAGCAGTATGAACTGTGTAAATAGATTTATTCTTAGTGTTGAAAATATTTCTTCCTAAAACTCTTGATTGTTTATGTAAGAATGATATTTAACAGAAGAATACATCCACAGCATGCCATTTGGTCCTGAAATTGAGAGAAAAAACAAATAAATCACCCTTAAAATATTAATCATTAATATAAATAGTTTTATTACAACTTCTAACATTCTAAATTAGTATTATAGTGAAATTGCTTAAAAAAATAATTTAAAAACCCTTTATTCTAATAAAGAGATGTTGTATATTACTTAAACAATCATTAAATTAAATATTTTAATAGAAATCGCTGAGAAATCGACGTACAAACACAATTTAACAACATTGTTGATGTATTTTTATGCAACAAGTTCGCGCACTAATTTGACACTATTTAACCAACTAACTCTGTACTTTATTGCATAAATAGTAACAATAAGTCATAATAATTCCAAAAACAATCCAAAACTCAATGTTATAGCGCTCATTACTCAGATAATCGGCCCGGAAAAATCATGAAAATCGTATGTTTTGGTGGTTGAGTTCTCAAAGTGACACCTAACGCCACCTACCAGCTGAGTGCGTGTGCGTCGGCCACAGAAAGCACCAAATCATTTCCCTACCCGTGGCGCACCTCAGTAATGTCCTCACAAAATACTCACCATTTATCCAAAGGAACCGCCAAAAACTACAATAAATAGTTAATATGACACACAACACACCATAATATGCGAAAAAGTTCAATAAAAACACGCGATAAAACTTAGAAAACGATTTTTGAAAAGCCCAAATGTCTGCAGGCGTCCGCCATAATGTTTCCTTCGAAACGAATAATATAGTTCTTATTGCTCTTGTAGCAAGCAATCGCTCTATTCGCTATTCAAAATGGCGACCGTGTGGCGTTCACAGTGTGCGTTTGCACGACTTTTAATTGGAAAAATTGCACAAAACCCGAACAACTCTCCTGATTTGTGTACAAAACTGTTCCGGGGACCAATATCGGTAATTATTCAATTATTTTCACTCGCGCCATGTTATAATGTCGCTTCGTCTGCGACATGTGACATTGCTATGGGCTTACACCCCTGCAAACAGCTTGCGCCCATGAAATTTAATATTTCATATTATTTATCATATAATTTTTTTACATTTTTTTATTCTTGTTGATATTTTAATTAATTACTTGTATTTAAATAAAGTCATACAGTTATAAATCAAAAAGAGAATGTTAAAACAAAAAATAAATAAGATTTTGTTTATTTTCAGGTTACATCCAGGAACTATTCGAATTATGCTAATTCTCCATTTATAGAAAGAATAAAGGAGCAATATGAATATGACATCATAAAAAATCCACCAGAATGGGCGTACGTTGAGAGGTTATTACCCTTTGATACCATACCAGTTGTAACTCCAAAGGAAAATTATCCTTCAGGTTGGATACCGCCCCGGGAAGAAGCTGTACACCTGCCTTATTTTGTATCAAGAACTAAAAATCATGAGCTCCCAATTTACCTCAATATAACCTATAGAGGTATGCGTAAGATAACGAAAATAAAAAAGATAGAGGGCGATATTTGGCTTTTAAACGATACTCTTAAAGCTCACTTAAAAGAAACAGCAGGGAAGTATGTAGAAACAAGAGTTCACGAATTGGGGAAATTTATAGAAGTCAAAGGAGATTACGTTAATGTTATCCGCAATTGGGCTCATTCCAAAGGATTTTAAATATGTTTTTAGTTTCTTAATAAAAATAGTTTCATTAATAAATACATAGATAAATAACCTGTTGTTTTATTCTACCTTTATTGACTTAGAAATTGACAGATTTGAGATTTAATAATAAGTTATGTTTAGGAAAAATGTCACACTCCAGCAAAATTTAAATATAATGACTTTTAATTATTTAAATTAAATTTTTTAAAACAAACCAAATGTGTGAAAAATATTGGATATGAAACGCATTAGAAACATAACATAATAGATATTAGCAACTTAATAGAAATTATGATAAAAATTTTATAACTAATTAGGTTATTTGATAATATTTTTTAACGTCACAACTTGTGTGTCGGGGTGTATGCAGCATGAAGTGAGTTTCCTGTGTCCGCCACGAGGAGCGCTGGTGTCGGCGGAAGGTTTTATCTACGTAGCTATATAACATCCGCCCGGAGTTCTTGGGCCTCTCCACGATATTATTTTCGACTCGTGTCCACTTCTCTTTGTTCAAAAACAACTTTTCTATATCGTGGCGCGTTTAATAAACGCTTTGACACGATTTTTCAGAACGATATGTAGTTCGTACAATACATTTGAGGTTATTTTAACATTACTAAATTCGTTTTAATATAACATTGATGGTATGAAACGTAAACAATAGCCACGTTATAAACTTTATAAAGTTATATATTATCGCGAAGACAAATAAGGAGCGTATGTGCAAGCGTACATTATAACGTAATTGATAAATTGTCAAGGCTAAGTGCTTTCAGTTGGAATAGACACGTGTAAACATTTTGCATTTTGTATCTAATACGAATGCACAATAATGAATTATTGATTAAATGTGCGCAGGGTTGGTTTATACGTTTTTATACAGTTTTATTTGTTTATTGTATTTATAGGTTTTATTACGTGTTTCGTTTTATAAAATTATTTGATTAATAAGGATTGAAAAGTATAAATTTAAAGACAGTACTAATTTTTATTATTTAAATTGACTAATTATGTTTTGTAAGATCGATTAAAAAAGCAATTACCGCTCCATTAGTATTGCAAACATTTCTATCTAAGAATTGTTTTGTGAATTTAAAATGTTGTTTAAATTTGTATAATATTTAAAGACGTAGTTTATTGCAGCGAGTCCTGCCTACGTCATCGTGACGTAAAGGTCAGACGGTAACGTCAATGAATTTCAATAGAACTTTTTGATTTGTTTTTTTTTAAATCGTAATCTGAATCAACTCAATACTAGCCAGACTCAGAGTCCTAAAGTTGTATAAACATATTTAAGTGACGATTATTTTACACTAAGATTAATTTAACATTAATGATCTGAGTTCTTTACTTAGTAACGCTTAATGGTCATTAAGAAACTTAGTTTAGATTTTACTATTTACAACCAATGGTTATATGTCAGATCATAAGATTTGTGACAGTTTAAATAAATGAAGGGTTTGTAGGTTAACCTTATTTATGTTTCTCAATGTAAGTTATCACAACATAGTTGGAAAGCTTTTAACGGGTCACTTTTCGACGGAAGTATGAAAGTTCTAACCTATAAAGTTTTAATATGCCACTACCTTACTAATATTATAAATGCGAATGTTTGGTTGGAAGGATGTTTGTTAGAATGTATCTCTAAAACGGCTATATGGATTACTAAAATTTGGAATAGATGTAGGATATAGACCGGAAGAATACATAATAACAGCTAGACTGACAGCTAGTCTAGCATAAATCATAAATCCCAGTATTTGTTACGTGATTTTATTAATTATTCAAGCCGTTTACATACTCCATTTTAAACTGCACAGTTTTAAATCGTACGTATGCAAAACTGAGAATTTTATAATTAAAACAGAAGATGTGTATCCAGCTTTATTTTATTTACAATTATAATCTTTTTTTAAGTTTCCAATTTAAAAAAAGTTGTTGAAATACGACAACGCTACTTCTATAACCCGTCCGGTGAAACAGATGACCAATTATTGCATTATGACAAGTTATAATAGTAAAAAGCGTACAAAGTCATATGACCAATAAAGCTTATGTTTAATACTTATGTGTTCCATGACTCTACCATTATACTATTAAATAATACTGTTATTTATTTAAGAGAGAATTAAATTCATCATCATCAGCTCACTATACGTCCCCACCGAGGGATTCGGAGCCTACCCTAATTTAAGGGTGATTAGGCCATAGTCAACCACGCTGGCCAAGTGCGGGTTGGTTGACTTCACACATATCTATGAATTTCTTTTCAGATATGTGCAGGTTGCATCACGATGTTTTCCTTCAACGTAAGAACATCGGATAAATGTACATATGTAAATCGGAAATCGAAAAACACATTGGTACATGGCGGGATTCGAACCCAGGACCTGTAGATTGCAAGTCGAGTGCTTGACCCCTGAGCCACCGATGCTCAATTAATTGAATTAAATTATTAAAATAAAAATTCATATTGAAAACACGACTTCTACTCCGTTTGATGGCGATGCTTTTTAACTTAACGTATTCATTTTTTTTTTCAATATCTATAATAAAACTCCAACTTTAAATAAATGTTTAACTTACCTTTTCATTACTTTCAGTTGAAATGGAGCGGTACTTGTCACGCGTGGCCTTAGCTGAAATGATTACCTGAAAATTGTCTCGCGTAAGTTGCGGCTTTTTATTTAACTACCCCCAATAAATAACATAATTTACAGTCCTTTGTTATTTTGGTTATTATATTCTTATACATTAGTTTACTTGAACTGTGAATGCTTTATTTTAAAAGTAAGAAGTAGTTTTAGAGGAATTACGTACTTCCACTAAGGTAGTAATTACTAAAGTTTAAAAATGGATTAATAGTTATCTTTCGATCACACTTAATTGCATTATTGTTAAACAAAAAATTAACAATAGAATGTTAAATTCTTCGAAAATAAGGTCGTAAATTTGTAATTCTAAAACAACTGCATTGTAGGTTGCTTGTGTCTGACCGTGAGTTGCTAGGACTAAAACCTCTTTTTAAAATATATTGTTATTTCTGTTTATCAAAGATAAGGGTGACGATATTTTTACAGAAATTTTCGTCTCAGAAACCAATGTTAAGCAGATTATTTTATGTTATTTATACGTAAATAAATGTAAACAAGTAAATATTTACGAATTAAAGCGTGTAACCTTTGTATCGCCGTGCTTTTGTATTGTGAGAACTTTCAATAATTATAAATCGCACAAGCTCTCGCCCGCGACTCTGTTCGCGAATAATTAATAAAAAAACATAATTAGTAGCCTATGTATTCTTCCAGTGTATGTTCTATATGTATGCCAAATTTTATCGATATCCGTTAAGCCGTTCTGGAGATATCATCAAACAAACATCCATCTAAACATTCGCATTAATAATATTAGTAAGATTAAATTAAACAAACAGGACGTTTTGTTTTTGTTTAAATAATTTAACGAAAGAATTGTTCGAAGCAATAAATACATTTCCTGATGCTTTTTTTTCCTTTAAAAATATGTTGTTTTAACAATAATGTATGAAAATAAAAACTAGTATTTTATTAATTGATATTAAAATCTACAACAACCAACACAAAAATAAAACTTATTTGATAATGGACGAAATTAAATATGTAAAATAAAATCACCTAAATTCGAAGTAAGAAAAATTTTAACTTAAGTTGTTTTTCTTTTCATTAACTTAAATTTTGTTTTTTATTATATGTATACCGGAGTAACTGATAATTGTTAAATGCTAAAATATCGTGAGTGTGGGTTTCGTAATTTTGTGGACTGAATATTATATACCTATCTGATAGATACAGGCATTGCCTAGTGTGGGCATCACTAGATTATCCAAATTAACCATAAATGGTAACTTAAGTTTAATTTAATTTCTTACTTATGTGCAATTTTATTATGTTAGTTATTGTTTCTTGATTTAATCTGTATTACCTATAATAAAAACTTTTCTTTCTTCTTTCTTTCTTTCAAAAGAAAAGTTCATACAAAAAGTATTTTTATCATTTACATTTGTGTGTTTTGACACAAAACTTAACTTCACTTTAAATAGATAATTGTGAACGTTACCGAGAAATATAGACAAAGTAATAAGATACGAGGAGAATGGAACCATAAACAAGGATTTCTCACTTCAACTGTTTTACTTTTTATTTTTAACTTCTTCTTTCTCAGCCATAAGTCGCCCACTGCTGGGCCTCCCCCAAAGATCGCCACGATGACCGGTCCTTAACTTTTAACATGCAAAAGCTAATACCTTAAACACAATTTTTTTTTTACAAAAAGATTACTAAACCTGTGTAATGAAATTAAACGCAAAACTCATTGAAATTACTTTATTATGTAAAAACGTTAAGCCATAATAAATTTATTATTTGCTATGTGACCAAACTGAGAATTTTTAATAGTAAAGTTATTAAATTTCTAAATATCAAAGTCTGAGTACTTACAGTAGATGTGCGTCGGTGGCACAAGCACTTGACTTGCAATCTACAGGTCCTGTGTTCGAATCCCGCCATGTACCAATGTGTTTTTCGATTTACATATGTACATTTATCCGTTCTTATGGCGAACAAAAACATCGTGATGCAACCTGCACATATCTGACAAGAAATTCAAAGATATATGTGAAGTCAACCCGCACTTGGCCAGCGTGGTTGACTATGGCCTAATCACCCCTAACTTAGGGTAGGCTCCAAGCCCCTCGGCGGGGACTTATAGTGAGCTGAAGATGATGAGTACTTACAGTGTGTTTCTGAGACTAAAATCTCTGTATAATATCGACGTCCCGGTCATCTTTGACACAACAGAGATAGATAACAATATGTTTTAAACGGGTGGTTTCAGAAACCCATGTTAAGTTACAACTTAATGAGGCACAAAGAATCAATTTCAATAAAGGAATTTCGATAAATCTATATGTACAGTAGTTCGAAATTACTAGACTGGGACAAAAGATTTAAGATAATTTTTTATTATATATTAATCTGCCGCCACCCACTCGATATGGCAAAACAGAGTATTAAAAGGTTTCCTCAAGTTTTAATGAAAAAACTTTCACCTTACTTTTCAAGAACTCTCAATGAACAAGGATATTTATTTTAAAAATGTACTAAGACTGTAAAAATATTAAATTGGAACAATAATTTTAGTACAAGCTTAGAAGTTGATGAAATATTACTATACTAGTTGTCGCCGCGACTCCGTCCTCTGAATTAGGAGAGAACATACAAAAAAGTCAATGTGTTCTAACTATATTCTACATCAGTGGTTCCCAAACTTATTCTACAGCCCACTTTGAGAATAAATATTTTTTTAGCGCCCCATATTTTCACATATTTAAAAACCACTATAACTTCAAATTAAATTAATTAATTATTGTGACCCAATATGTATATTAACGGAGAATTCTAAACGAAACTTTTACTATAACCCGCAACTTGTAACCTGCAGCGCCCACAAGGGGGCGTTATCGCCCACTTTGGGAAAGACTGTTCTACATCTATGTTAAATTTCAGCGAGATCTGTTTAGCCATTTCTAAGATATCTTCTAACAAACATCCATCCATCTAAACATTCACATTTATAATATTAGTTAGAATTAAGAATACTGGTGACATGGTTTAAAAAGAAAAGAAAAAAACAATGCGCTTCTAAATTTAAAAAAATGTGTCAATTAGAAGCTACTTTTTTTTTCTTTTTTTTAATTTATTTAACAATACAATTTTGAATACAAATAAACATATGTTTAACGCTAAATAAACCTCATTGGTTACTTAGTTTGTATTTTGAACTATTAAGAAATAACTAGTAATTATGTAATTATTGAACATTAAGAAAATTAACTGCATTTTAAAGTAACTTATCAAAATGGTTTTGTTTTCGCTTCGTTTATTTAATTTTGTACTCTTATAATCGAGTCCTATATCAATGTTATGAATTCAAATGTGTGGTTCTTATACTAATATTATAAATGGGAAAGTTTTCTTGGATGGATGTTTGGTATCAGAGTTCTGTGTGTCGAGTCTAGTACAGTCTGGAATAGCGCATTGGTTACTAAGTTTTTTTACTTCGTTACTTCGTAAAGAGGAAAAATATAACCATATCATTTTTAAACGTTGTGCAAATGTATTTTGGATTATGAGTCACGTAAAATAAGCGTTAAACATCTGTCATAGAAAATACATTGTCTTCGTTAAGGGCAACGAAGTTCCTGGTATTGTGGATGTTCACGGGTTATCACTCAACTTAAGACGATCTAAGAGAGACACTTAGTACAGATTTAGTAAGAATAATCGACACTTAACAAAAATCTGATTGTTATAGTAATTATTAAACCTTTTATAGTAGAAATATGAGAATTAGTCATTTAATCTGTGTGATAAATATTGCAGATACGTTGCCATCGTTCAGTAGAGGATGGAATAAATTAATAAGTATCCTCCCCTGCTACATCCACTTTCCCTTCCTTTTGTTAATAAGAAAAAGGTAATTTTAAATTTAGATATTGCCACAAATTGCTAGTTGTTACGTGAGCTAATGTTGACAATATCTTATCTTGTTGTGGTCGCCGATAAATATAGATTGTGAGAAATAGCGCGGCGCAGGCGCAGGCGCAGGCCGACATGACAACTTTGACATCCTTGAGTCAATAGTTACACAGTCAATAGTTGCAATTCGTTATTGAATAAATATGAATACTTACTTTTTTTTGAAATCAAGGAAAGTGGAGTCTTTGGTTGTCGGAGGTCAGTCAACCTAGTTAGTAAATATTTGGACCTATATGGTATTAGGTCTTTGCTCTAATGCGAAATTAATGGTTTTAATATAAGTATCTTAATATTACGAATATTATTTGATTTTTATAACTTAAAAATTAGTGAACCGTTTTTAAAAAATTCTTTATCTTTCATTCTTCTTAATTATTGAAGGTCGTGCTTGTCTTGATATGCTTTTCCGGCTGCGTCGACTAGCTGCCTCCATGACGTCCTGTCTTCGGTACGTCTCAGGTCAGTCGTGATATTGAGTGCCAATATAGCCTGCACCTTATTGGACCAGAGGGTAGGTGATCGACCCCGTTGTGTGCGAAGAGTATTCACATGTGCCCACACCCCGGTAAACAGTGAGTCGAGGGAACCAGAAGGGGTTTAGTGGGTAGGCTCCTTGTTCCTTTAGGGATGTGGAGAGAGTCCCACATAACCGGAGTGGCTTTCCCCAAGGCACCCGGTATGCGTAACGCATTCCCCCGGTTAAAAAAAAAGAATAAAAAAAAGGTGATCGACCCCGTTATTAGTATATTATCCTTCATAGTTAAGTATGATTATTTTCTTGATTCGGTGTTAAAACATAATAAAAATGTGTTGATTTCGATTTTGTTCATTTGTTTTGATGCAGATTTTAATATGTTTTGTTTTAATAGTGTTGAATCTATGTATTACATATATTAAAGTGCAAGTATAAGTCAAAGAGATTTATTTAATATTACGTTGCATCAATAAATTTAGGTTAAGGTCGTTTGCGTCTATTGTTATGGAAATCAAACATCAATGAAGCTTGATTACGATAGATGTAATGATGCTTAGTTAATTAACTATATTAGAAAATACTTTAACTCATAATAATATAATAATATATAATACGAGACATATTTAACGTATTCGATAAATAATGTTTATTTATAAGTAGTAAGTGTTGAATTTTTGGATTTTTTTGAGGTTTTTTTCTAAATACTTCCTTTTATCCTATAGCTCGCTGTTGCCCGCGAATCTGTCTGCTGGGAGTTTAAAACTATGTCAAATTTCATCGAGATCTCTACAGCCGTTCACGAGATATCTTCAAAACAAACTTCTATTTATCCATCGAAACATTCGCATTAATAATATTAGAAAGAAAAATAATG
>NW_013530472.1:4888722-4964561 GCF_000836235.2 Papilio xuthus
GTATGATGTCTCACGAAAGTTTGAATAATTTAATATTCAATAGAATAATAAAAATTTGTTTATTTCGATTTTGTTCATTTCTTTTGATGCAGATTTTAATATGTTTTGTTTTAATTCTGTTGAATCTATGTATTACATATATTAAAGTGCAAGTATACGTCAAAGAGATTTATTTAATATTACGTTGCATCAATAAATTTAGGTCAAGGTCGTTTGCGTCTATTGTTATGGAAATCAAACATCAATGAAGCTTGATTACGATAGATGTAATGATGCTTAGTTAATTAACTATATTAGAAAATAGTTTAACTCATAATAATATAATAATATTATATAATACGAGACATATTTAACGTATTCGATAAATAATGTTTATTTATAAGTAGTAAGTGTTGAATTTTTGGATTATTTTGAGGTTTTTTTCTAAATACTTCCTTTTATCCTATAGCTCGCTGTTGCCCGCGAATCTGTCAGCTGGGAGTTTAAAACTATGTCAAATTTCATCGAGATCTCTACAGCCGTTCACGAGATATCTTCAAAACAAACTTCTATTTATCCATCGAAACATTCGCATTAATAATATTAGAAAGAAAAATAATGATTTTTTTATTATTTTAGGACTCGAATATTTATTTGTATTTCAAAAATCTAGTAATGGCTTTAACGTAACATCTAAATGGCTTAAAATTATTGTATTTCATTTTAAATTTAAATTTATCGCGCTATACTTTGAATGTAAGGTTTAAAAATCTAGAAAATATTCGAAATGTAGATAATATAATATATTCCATGAATAAAATTTTCTATAGTTATTAGTTAAAAAAACAAAAGGATTTATTACAAACTTTAGTGAAGTATTTTTTGTTGTGGACAGGAATTGTCGTTATAGCAGAAAGTGTGTCCTCTATTAGAACTATTAAATTATTCAAATTTTCCTGAGACGTTATACTAAACAGATATATAAACACGGCTAAACACTGACGTATATACGTCCGGTGGCGGCACCGACTAGTTTCGAGCCCATCGGGGACCCTTCATCAGGATGAGTGGTACTGGTATTATTTCGCGGACGCGGCCCTCAGCTCACCGCGCCCGATGGGCTCGAAACTAGTCGGTGCCGCCACCGGACGTATATACGTGAGCGTTTAGCCGTGTTTATATATCTATTAGATCTATTAGCAGCAAGAAAAGATACACTTTACATTTCATACTTTACGGCAAAATATAGTTGTACACTTTTAAAAATTCAATATCTGCTAAACTATCAAGAATGTATTGTTTATTTCAAGCATTGTTTTTTTAAATTATCATGCGATTGTCAAAAGTTATCTTACTAATATTATAAATGCGAAATTTCCAGATGGATAAAGGGATGGATCGATGGATGTTTGTTTGAAGCTATCTTCGAAACGGCTGAACGGATTTTTTTTTGATTTTGATGAAATTTGGCAAACATTTAAAACGTAGTCCGGAAGTTATTAAGTATTTTTTGGAGTCGCGGGCGATAGCTAGTTATGAAATCAAATCGTTATTTATCTGGGTTATTGTTTCATTTCTTGATATATTTTAAGTCTTAAACTGTGATGTTTTCACGATGCTCAAAATTGTGTTTACACGCGCGAGGGGCGGCTCCCTAATATTTCTAATTTAACAACCCCTCTTACATTTGCTCTCTAAATATGTAACTTCAAGTTTAATTAAGCTTTTTATATGGTTACTCGACTACGATGGTTATCAATTAATTGTTTATTGAAATACTAGCTGTCGCCCGCTACTCCGTCCGCGCGGTATTTAAAAAAAAACATAGTGAGTAGCTTACATATGTGTTCTTCCAGACTGTAATCTAAACATAGTCTAATTATATACCAAGTTTCATCAAGATCCGTTCAGCCGTTTTAGAGATACCTTCAAACAAACATCCATCCATCCATCTAAACATTCGCATTTATAATATTAGTAAGATTGAAGTAATTTGAAGTTCAAAATCATTTTATGTCATTATTTGCTACAAAATACTTAAGTACGAGCTCTGGGCTAGATTTTATGATGCTTTGTTTTTTTATTATGCCTTGAGGGGTGGGGGAGTATCAGGGTTACGTGAGACTGTAATTCGCAGTGGCGCCAATTTCTGGCCGGCGCCCTGGGCGGTCGCCCAACCGCACCACCTAACGCCGGTATTAGTTATTCTGTTTTTCTGACATCAAAAAACAGTAAGACGGTTTAATAAATTTCTAACAATCAATAGTTAGGTTATTTAAAAAAATACACGGAAAATATATTGATCGTAAGCCAGAAACTGTATTTTCCATTTAAATGATATTCTTTTCCGAACAATTCATTGGGTCTAAGTATAAAAATTCGGGTTTTATAGACATCGAAGGGAGACTTCGTCTGTGTATAGGTGACGAATTAAATTAACAATAATTTTAGGTGAAATATTTAAAATATAACTAGGACTATTATGTCAATATTATGATACTATTATTGCTCCAAACCCAACCTAACCGATATAAATAATTTTATACAATTATCCTTAATTTGAATAGTTAACTTGTTAGTTAACCTTGAACTAATAACTTATGTAATGCCAAATATGTGCAAAATACTTTTTAATAACCTTAAAACTTAATTTAATTCACTTAATAATTATTAAAATAACAAGAAATGGAACTAACTGACACTTGGCGAAGAATACGAATCGAATACTCGTCAAACGCGATTCACCGTGGGTTTCCGACACCAAAATCTCTATATAAAACATATCGTCATCATCAGGAATGTTTTAAACTGATTTTAGACTCGGAAACCTACGGTGATTCGTTTAATTAAATTATCACGTATGTAAATCTACGTACATACGCTCGAAAAACAACTACATTTTAAATTAGTCGGGTAAAGAGGCAAAAACGTTTTTTCTTGCTCTCATAATTTCTTTCTATTTATGTTTAGACCTGTTCTCGATATCATTGCTAATGTTTGTGTCAGCAGGGGTCAAGGCGCCCCCTGGTGACCTAAATAAAGCCGACGGCTACAGTGTTACGCACTTCGTACTAATTTATATAATTTTACTTGGTCTTATTTACTTGTATTATATACTTACCTAGTCTACAAAGGTAGAAGAAGACCGTAAAAAGTAATGGATTGTGTGAAAGCGGATATAAGAAGGGCGTAGATTCAGATATAACGGCTGATAGAGATGTATGGAGGAGTAGTACATACTGTGCCGACCCTCAATAGGGATAAGGGTTTGATGATGATACTTATTTAGTGCTAGTGACCATTGCTGAAAAAGTAATTTAAAACTAAATTTGAATAATAGTTTGTTCAAGAAATAATAGAAAATATCTGAGAAGAGATTCAAAGATATGTGGAAAGTTAACCAGCACTAGGCCTGCGTGGTTGACTATGGCCTAGTTAACCCAAATTTAGGGTAGGCTCTAAGTCCCTCTGTAGGGACGTATAGTGAGCTGATGATGGTGATGAATAGCAAATTATTTTTATTGGATAAATCTTGTACTCATTCCAACAAAGATTTATGTTTCATTCACAAATGTATCGAGTTTAAAAGGATTCGAACCCATAACGTGATTTGATGTTTGTTCTCCTGCGTTGTTCTAGAGTTATAAAATATTACTTAAGTCTTTTAGGTATTTCTGTAAAGGTGGGTTTACACTGTTTTAATCTTATTTCTTACTAATATTATAAAAGCTAATGTTTGGATGGATGGATAAATGTTTGTTTGAAAGTCTTAAGATTTTGATAAAATTTGACACAGATGTAGAATATAGTCAGAAAGAACACATTGGGTACTTAATGTTTTTTTTTAATTCCGCGAGTCGGATGGACGGAGTCGCGGGCGACAGCTAGTATTCATATAAAACATATTGTTTCCGCTTTAATTCTCCTTCAATGATATCAAGGTTAGATAATTTAATTAATATAAAACAACACTTCAATATTTAATACTTTTATTTGTAACCAAAATTACAAATAAACTTTGTTGTGAACATTTAAAAACAAACTTTAAATTCTTAATCAATCTTTTTGTCTCTTTTAACATCAATTAAAAACATAATTATGTTTTATCTTTTTGCATACATGAAAAAAAAATCACAAAAAACTTTTTATTTAAGACGAAAACATCGTAGTTAATCGGCATACGATAAAAAAAATATTTATGTATTTGTAAGCGAATTACAAGCAAAAAATTTACTTATTATTAAGTATCGATTAACAAATCAGTCCCTGTAATTGTGGGTTTCTGAGACAAAAAAACGTTTAAAACAAAATTATCTCTGTTTGTCAAAGACAGGGATGACGATATGTTGCATACACAGATTTCGGTCTCAGAAACCAACGGTAAATAAACTAGAATGTATATATACTTGAGTGGCAATTGGTATAATCGTGTGTATCCATTTTTAAAACACTAGTAGATACCAAAAAAAACTTGTCGTATTTTTGCATTAACAATATATTTAATAATATTCGCCAGTGGAAATGCACTTTTAATTTGACATAATAAAACAATAGAAAGGACAAAAAATATTTTTTTTTTAATTTCCATACTAACATATGTTTAATTAAAACTAAAGTTCACAAAAAAAATTATGAATATACGATATCTTTACATTGTTTTTTTTTATTTAAGTTGTTGTCAATTTAAAAAGGTATAATTAAAAATCACAAGCAATGAGTTTGGAGCATTGCAAAACAATAAATAATGTAAAAATTAAAGACGTTACAAAATAATAATGTAATTATTTAACTAAAAAAGTTAATTTTCATATTGTTTTATCGATTGAAATAGTAAAATATTGCTATCTCATTCGATCTATTTGAAAAAAATAGAGAAAACAATACACTTGTTATGGCCGTGGAACTCAAGTTTTTTTTTTTGTTTTTCTTATGTCTGTTTTATGACTACTTGTTTAATATTTTGTAACGACTCTTAAAATTAAATTTAATCAATCTCTTTAGAACGAAGATCAATATATTTAAATTGTCAAGTCACCAAATATAGGATTACTGATATCTTTAAGCCTATTAAGAATATTTGTGACAATTGCTTTCGTATCGACATCGACAAAAGTATTAAAATTTGTATAGCGTAGTACACAAAAAATGTAATACTAATTTTGACATAAAATGTTTCGAAGACGCTTGTCGCAAATATTCCTGATAGGCTCACTGTAAACTGCTGTTATTTAGTCACTAAATGGTTCTGAATATTATATCATGAGCGTCGGTGGCTCAGTGGTCTAACGGTTGACTTGCAATCTGCAGGTCCTGGGTTCGAATCCCGCCATGTACCAATGTGTTTTTCGATTTTCGATTTACATATGTACATTTATCCGACGTTCTTACGGTGAAGGAAAACATCGTGATGCAACCTGCACGTATCTGAGAAGAAATTCAAAGATATGTGTGAAGTCAACCAACCCGCAGTGGGCCAGCGTGGTTGACTATGGCCTAGTCACCCCTAACTTAGGGTAGGCTCCGAGCCCCTCGGTGGGGACGTATAGTGAGCTGATGATGATGATGATGATGATTATATCATTAAAAAATCTGAATATTACGTTGTAACACTCGTATAAAAAATACGACAGTGGAAACTTACCTTAACTATAGGATTTCACTGTCGTGTTAACATCTTTTTTGTTATCAATCATTCCGAAGCTATGTTAACTTTAATGGTGACTCGACTGACTTATCCTAGTTAATCTAATCAGCTCTTTCCAGCAATTTCCTGACCAGTCGCCAGTCTTCCATGATGTCAGCATCCGGTAGCATGTAGACCACGTAAGGTGGAGAGACTGCGACCTGTCTCTTCCGTCGTTTCCTGCCCCATTCAGCTCCGCAAGACCATAGATCTACTGTATGACGTTCTTCTTCTATCTTTCTTATCTTCTCTAATAATTCTTCTTTTAAATTCTCGTATGCCAGCCATTTCTCGCTCTGTTGAGAGAAAGATCAAATTAGTTATACAGTACTAACTGTTGATTTCTGAGACCAAAATGTCTGTATAAAACATATCGTCATCCCTGTCATTATCTTTGACAAAACAGATATAACAATGTTTTAAACAGGGGATTTCGATCTCAGAAACTCACGATAAGTTTCACGATTTAATTTGTGTATTGAAATAAATAATTTCTATGAGATATTGTTATGTTTTAAGGTATTAAAATAAATAAGATTATTTATAGGAATATTGAAATAACATTTAAATAGAGATTTCGAATGCAACATTTTAATGAAAAATTAAGCTACCATGGTTTATCTGTGAATAACACAAGTTAATATCAAGTTATTTAACATAGTAATACATAACATTAGGGTCTGTATGTATATTTATTACACTTACGTAAGTTATATAAACAAAAACAGTTTTTTTATGGTAAAATATAAGCAGATTTTTTTGTAAATTTACTAATATTTCTTTAACCATTCCAACTAAGCTCTCTAGGATATGGTTTACGACAATAGTCGAATGGCGGGAGTCGAACCCCCGACCTCGTGGTCGGAAATCCGTACCCTTAACCAGCTATTGACGCTTATATCGTACATACAGTGAAAAAACCTCTCAATTATAACGAAGTCCAGATAAATACATATTTAATTTAGATAAATTTATTAATTCAAATATTAGAATGGTTAAACTCGAGACTATTGCATAAGATTTGCAAAGCTTTCTCTTATCAACAATTCTTAGGCAAACTCAATGGTAATAGATAACGTGTAATTAGGAACCGGTTTTGTATGTAAACTTGCTCTTGCTGTTACCAAATATTTAAAAGAAAAAAATAGTTGAAATCTTAATCTTGCTAATATTATAAATGCGAATGTTTAGATGGATATTTGTTTGAATGTATCTCTAGAACGACTGAACAGATCGCGATGAAATTTGGCATATATAAAGAAATAAAAAAAACTTAATTAGAGGCCTATGTGTTTTAGCAGACTATGTTCTACATCCCTGCCAAATTTCTACGAGATTCATACAGATGTTGTGGAGATACCTTCTAATAAACTAACATCTAAACTTTCGCATTTATGATATTAGTAAGATGAAGTGATAAAACAAACTGCGCAAAACCTATAAAAACATTGTGCATGTTGTCGCCCTCAATGGATACGGTTGCTCTATTGACTTTGTTAAAAACATATGTTAGAATGGATGTCACATACTTGGATTCCTGACCAGTATAGTTGACTATACTTGCAGATAGTTATATAAACGAACGATAGATTATATGCATGATTTAGACTACCTTAGTACTATAAACGTCATCGAAATAACAATTTAAACATGAAGTACCTTAAAAAGGACTACAAATAATTAATTATTTATAGACGAGTTGACAACATAACGGTTGTTTCCAAGGAAATCTTGTCATCGACGTAATCCGGGGTTAATAAAAAAGCGACCCTTGTAAATGCAGGGGCGCGCAACTCAGGTACACACGAATATAATACGTCTGCCTTTTGATTGATACAATGTAAAGAGGGGCTGCTCGTTTTAATAATAAGATATATTTAATTTAAAGATACATCTGCCTGCCTTTACTGTACAGATACATTTATCTCTGTCCTTTCAAGTGGAATATCGGGGATAACTATATGTTTGAAAACTCATGATTACATTTTGTTCTTTAAGATATTTTGTATTTTGACTTATAAGTTTTAAAACATCATCACGCCTGTATCATAGATACGTAGACAGAGACCACTGACCTCCATTTGGTATTCACCACTCTTGTTTCTTTTACATACATCTTTGCACTCACATCTATTTTCGATGATCTCAGTACAGTCGAACCAGGATAAGCTAAAGTCTAAGTTGACATTTCTCTTTTATAGAGATTTCTCTCTACCAGGTTTCTCGTTAAAAAGTTTAGTATTTCAATAGTTTAAAATTTTTACACTTTCATAATAACTCAATAATAAATTTGCATGATTACATTGCATTACTTTACTATTTGTGAAATACTAGCTCTCGCCCGTGACTACATCCGCGCGATATGAAAAAAAAATCCTAATTAGTTGTTCTCCTAGACTACGTTCTACATCTATGCCTAATTTCAGCGATATGTATACAGCCGTTCTGGAGATACTTTCTAACAAACATCCATCCATCTAAACATTCGCAACTACATAAGAAAGTCGTGTTAGTTACAATATTTATAACTCAAGAACGGCTTTACCGATATGCCTGAAAATTGAGGAGGTAGTTTAGAGCCAGGAGACGGACATAGGATACTATTTATTCATTTTTAGTTCGAATTTATGCCTTAAAGAGCTGCTTTTTTATTTTACTTATCTATATATTAAGTTTTTTTACATATACACGCGGACGGAATCGCGGGCGACAGCTAGTTTATAATATTATTAAGAAGTAAGATAAGTAACATAAGGTAATCAATGTAACTTAATTTACAAAATTTAATATGACATTAAATTCTTTATTAAAATCCGTTATATTCATAACGCGGATGCATTCTTAACACAATGGAGTTATTTATTGCGACATAAGTCATGTCTCGAGCGCGAGGCCCAGCTTAATGCTTTCGTTTATCGTTTTTCTTAACAGCCGTGAAGGATTTATTCATTTAATTACATTTCACAGTTATGTGTTTAATATTTTTATTGTTATAGTTCTATCGATCTTAGTTAGAACTACATAGCATGTTAGTTTAGCTTGAATAACTCCTTGATTCTTAATGGTTAAGCAAACTCCTTTATGCCCCAGGAAAGAATCCCTCCTTCTGTCAAAAATGTCTTCATACATGCGTTCTAATGCAAATATACGGTTATAACATTTTCAAATAATAGCCACCGCGTGGCAAGTGTATGAAAAGAAATGTGTTCTATTAACCCAGCTTTAACGTAAGCTGGCATGATGCGGCCAACAGAAATTGGATGATTTTGGATAAACCCTATGCTGGCAATGAGCCAGAACTGGCTTGATATACTTTATTATTTACCGTGTGGTTCCACTGCCTTAACAACTTACAAAAACATACTGTTTTCTTTGTTTCTTTGTGCATGGATTAAGCGAATGGGAACCAACGGTTTGCTAATACTGTTGAGTTACTAGTGCAATTGTAAATTGTCTAAATGTTGTTTTTTAAGGCCAAAACATTTTTATAAAACATTCCTGTCTTTATTCTTTGACGAAACAAAGATAACAATATGTTTTAAACGGAGATTTTAGTCTCAAAAACCTACCGTAATTCAAAGACCTTGTTGAGTTATTCATTTGTTTTATTGGTTTAGATTGAAATATTTTGTTTTTTAAGTAAAATCATTTTTTTCTCTTCCTACATATTAACGATTGTCATATGTTTAATGAAACTTGATATACTTGCGAGTGCAATACAAAATATTATCAAAACATACAGTTGTGATAACAATATTTTGCATCATTTCAAAACACGTTACGTAGACTTGTAAAATAAACATTAGCCGCGGTGGTGCGCGGGCGCAGTAAACAAGATGGCCGCCGAGAAGCGCACGAAATGGCCGCCGATTCTGAGAAAACACAGCGTTATAAATAGAGGCTAAGTTGTTAGTAGCACGCAAGTTATAAAAGAAATTCTTTTTGTTATATGTTAATGTATACATTAACAATTACTTTTTATTTCAAATTCAGTAAAGTTAAACTTATATAAAAACGGTTAAACACACGTATATTCGTTCGTTTGGAGCTCATCGGGGGCCCTTCATCAGGGTGAGCGGGACTGGTATTATTTCGCGGACGTGGCCCCCAGCTCACTACGAGCCTGCGCTCTTACGGCGTTATTATAATGTCTCATGAAAGTTTGAATAATTCAGTATAGTTATTTAAAGGTATAGTAAAGTTCTAAGGAAAGATATTAATTAGTACAATCATTAAGCTGTTAATTTGAATACTCATATCGATAAGAAATGAGTCAAATCAAAGTCATAGCCTTTAAATTGAAACGGTCTTTGATTGCAACATAATATAAAGCCCTTTCTTGTTAGAAGTAGAATAATTCTGTGCGATTCCTTCTTATTTGATTTAACAAGCTCAACAAGGAATTGGCAAACTACAAGTTTTAAATTGAAATACGGTTAAACTAGTTGAGAAACAAAAACAATGACTAATTTTATAAATGCGAATGTTTGGATGTTTGTTAGAAAGTATCTCCAGAACGGCTGCATATATCTCAGTGAAATTTGGCATAGATGTAGAACAAAGTCTGGAAAAACACATAGGCAACGTATTAAATTTTTAATTCCGCGCCAACGGAGATGCTGCCGACCGCTAGTATAGTATATTTAATTAACGGAGATAGAGCTGGCAATGATCGACTCTCGGCTCGCTAATGAAAAACAAGTGCTCGCCAAATCAAGCGTGAATTGTGTTAGGTCAGCCCTGACTTCTATGTATTTAAGTTGTTTCAGTACTATTGTATCCAATTTTAAACAGACAGAATTTTATACAGGAAAATTATACTTGAAAAATCTCAGAACTGTTTCTAAAGAGAGCCAATGTTTTGTTGAGAGGGTTTTATTGTTTTTTTTTTATTTAACTATTCCTAGTATAGTTCAATTATTTAGTAGTTACCTTCAAAGCAAGAGTGGACAGGCTAATGTTAATATTTTTAATCGCATAAATACATCAATATCATATTTCTTTGGCAAGGAATGAGTAAGATTCCTTCTAATAACAACAAGGAGGACGTCATCACGCAGATCCGGTGATTCACGGAACGACTTGCGTTATTTAGGTATCAGTGGAAATTTTATCAAACAAAAATTTAAGTAAAAAATAAGATCGAAGTTTCATTAATCGTTAGCCAGTATGCGTGGTGTGAGAGATTTCCTATTCCCTATGGCATATAGCCTGCGTTTAGGAACCTACAGACGTTGGGCGATCGTTCTTACTTTTCCCAACCGGGCATTATTCTCGTCAAGAGTCCCCGGATGACGCTTGCTTTACTTCGACTCTCTCTCTGCTTAGCTTGCATCTTACAAGGTAGTGGGGTCAGCTTTCCCAATCCGTCTCTTCCACTTCACTCTGTCCGTGGTCTTCCTCGTTTCGCGTTACTTCGACTGATCATTTTCATTATTCGACAGACAGTATGAATGACAGCGTGAAATCCGACTTGGTATGACGACTGTTATTAATAAAATTGCGTCCTAAGAATATACAACTAATAGAAATAATTAGCAAAGAGATTGAAGTAGAATTCATTGAAAACTCCAGCTTAGTTCAAATGGTTTTAAATAACGTTAATTCATATTTTACATAATTAATATTATGATTGTGCATTAAGTAAATACTTTGCTACAGTTTTATTTATTGACTTAACAAAAACCTGTTTAAGATTTTATCTCGCATTTGTTTGTGCTATCTTACTAATATAAATGTGATTGTTTGTTTGAAGTCATGCCCGAACGGTTTAACTGCTCTCGTTGAAATTTGACATGCATGTAGAACACAGTCTGACAAATCACATAGGCTACTTATTAAGTTTTTATTAAATTCCGCGCGGAAGTAGTCACGGGCGACAGCTAGTGACAGTATAAATTGACGAAATATTGTATCGAGTTAGTTTATGGTACGTAGCAGCTGCGATGCGCAGATGTGACGTCACATCTCGTCAATTAACCTTATTGCATGTTTGTGAGTCACGCGCCGGGTATGCCGAGATACTCTCATTGTTGATCGATCGAGAGCGAGCTCTGCCTGATTATTTTACATACAAATACATACATATTGTATGTTATATTACTTTGTATTATAATTGATATTAAAGTCGACATGCACGGATTGAATCTTAACTAAATGTTTGTTAATATTACTGTATTTATATGGAACTTATACTATATATACTATCTTAGATATGTTTATTTGTTACTAAGGAAGTCTTTGCTTTTGTTTTTTAATTAAAATCTAGAATTCGACTATAGTAAATTTGCATGTGTTTAATTTATCTGATTCGATTTTTTTTATTATTTTTTTAAATTACAAAAATCATTTGTAAATTACGATATGTTACAATAACGATATTAAAAAAATGTATTGTATGATATTCCTTTGATTTTTGTAGAATTTTTTTTAGTCGCCATATTACCATTAGCAACATGCATGATCATTCTTGAGTCTAGTATATTCGAAGTAACTAATTAATAAGTTCATATTATTATATTTTTTTATTAATTTAAATTTAAAACACCAATATTAATTACAAGTTTTAAAAACTGAATAAATAAAAAAAAATAGTTATTGAAAAATTGAAAGACAATGTGATAATTTAAATATTCCAAAATATAAATAAATAATAATAATAATGCATTAATTATAATTTATTTAGACATATTAAATAAGAAATGGTATAAAAAATTTGTATGTCATTGTATTCGTAGCACCAAAAGAGCTACGAACCGTCTACGCGCTACGAGGTCGATGACGAAATATTTTACAAGTACAAAGTAGGGGAAAGTTTTTTAAATAATACTTTCTAAAAATGTCTAAGTTATTTACTTGCTTTATATAATTTAGATGACAAACAACAACATACATTTTAAGCAAGATTTAAATACCTATAAAATCTATTTAATATACATGAAAATAACCGTTTGTACGTTTGTCCGTATGCATTCCTAAACTAGTGAAAACACTTATTACCAGAGAAAGATTGTGCCTAAAAAATGTTGAAAACAAAACAACTATTGGGTTTAATGGATCTTTTGTTACTATGACATATTTTTGATAAGTTTTTGATATTATTTTGGGCTTATCTGTATAAAATCTTACTAATATTATAAATGCGAATGTTTGTTATTAGATATCTCCCGAACGGCTAATCGGATATTGCTAAAATTTAAAATAGATGTAGAACGTAGTCTGGAACATAGGCTACTACATAAGTATTTTTTTAATTTACGTACCGATTTAGTGGACTAACGCTAGTACTTATCACGAATTTTAACTAAAAACTCTTAAACCTAGACATGTTTAATAAAATTCGTGAGGTCATACGCGATGTATTGATCTTGGCTGCCCCTTGTACGTTATAAGGCTTCGTTTAAATGCCGGCATGTGCAGACATGAAGGTATTTAAAAATCAATAGACAAAGCTCTCGACGACGTTCACAAAAAAGAACCTTAATCATACCTTTGAAGTGAGCAATGTCAGACAACAAGAATCCAATAAACGTATTGCGTCTGTCTTCTGTGTTCTACACTGTTACTTATATCTGAGTTCAATTTTTTTTTGTTAATCAAATGGTTTTTTTCTTTTATGTGTTGCCAGAACTAAAAATGTGTACATGTCTGAACAATCTTTAAAAAAGAAAGCGTGTGATTTAAATCTATATATGACTGAAATAGAACAAGTTAAATAAAATAGTTTGAAAAGATTATTTCCGTAGTAGGGATTTAATTTGATTCACCATTGAAAGTTTGGTCGAAATTTAATTAAATTTTATGGTGAGTTTGTTAGTCAAAAGTTTATAAGAACACAAAACAGTCAACATTATTAAATCATAAAGAAACATATTTTCTATAACCAAATAGAGTACTCTTAATAATATGTTTATTAAGTTAACTTAGGTAGACTATTTTACAATAACTAACTAACCACTACAAAACAAATGAGTTAATTTATACTATATTAAATAAACTATATACTAAAACTAAATCAAACTAAATAATATAAAAACTCGACCCCAAATCGCTGCGTTCGCACGGTACGTTAATAGAGTACTAACAAAAATTCAACCATAAAACCAAAATAATTGCTCCAATATAAAACTCTAAGTATCTGTTTTTTACAATTCTAAAGTAGTCTTAAAACCTAATCGATATCTTCGCAAAGATTAATATTACTTAGTAATGCGCAATGCAATCGCGAAATTTGAAACATGTTCAATATCGCTATCTCTGTTTATTTCAAAGCGAATGAGTAAGATAGCAATGCTGTTAAAATACAGGTGTTATAACAGTGTAGATTCACCGTAAGGGATTCGATCGATCGAAGTAGTGCGCATGTCACGGACGCCCTATGCAGATATTACGCTATGTACAAGGTATATAACCTTAAAAGTTATTACCCCCTACCCCCAACGGCGGGGTGAATTAAATACAAAATGTTTTAATGCGGTATTGCGTTTAATCATTACTTGTGCGAATCGTCAAAGATTAAAAAACAATTTGGAGGTTACATAATTTTTCATTATAATCCACTGAGCATAGAGAAGGTTGAAGGTCACAAATGTGTCAGTTAGTAGGTAAATATAAAATTTATCTGCAGTTAAACTTTTATTTGTTATCTCTACTATTTCAAATAGGAAAAAGGGAGACGACACTATGTCTTTGTATAAGTATTTAGGCGATGAAAATTCACGTTAATGGAAACTACTTAATATAGAATCACTATGTAGATAGAACATTCCTGACAATTTGATTACCATCTGTTGTGTGCTCGCTCTCTTACAAATTAACTTGACTTCTGTATCACAACATTTATTGCATAATTAAATTCATATAAAATTATTTTTGTTTACGTTAACTCAATTATGCTGTGATAAAGCTTTAAGAAACATATAGCATGTTTTAAATTTTAAATATAAAGAGGAACTGCTATTTATAAAGCTGCATACTAGGTGTTGCCCGCGAATCCGTCAGTGCGGATTAAAACAAAATAAACTAGTATATGTGTGCTTATGTGTGCATTTTATCAAGAACCATTTAGCTTTTCTAAAGATAGTAAATAACAAACATCCATCCATCTAAATATTCGTATTTTTACTATTAGTAACATATATGGAGGTTAATATAAGTCATGGTAAATATATATGGTTAAAACCATATATTTAAAATATGCAATTTAAGAGTTTACTAATAAAAAGTTGAGTACTATAAACTTGTGTTATTATTACGTAATCAAGAATGAATGAATGTATGAAATTATATTTAGATATTTTACGTAAGAGTTAAGAGAAACATTAAAACTAACGATTAGACAAAGATTAAAAATTTAAAATTTTTTATGACATATTTATCACGCTTTTGTACAATATCTTTGTTGTTTAACAATATCGTTCACGATTTTCTAGCATGGGTTAGGATCTTTTGTGTCGTTGAAATCTTTTTCTCTTAATCTAAGGGATGGCGTTGTTGAAGTCCACATCTTACATAACACCGTTCTACAATATACATCATGTATGTACATATCTATATATATAAAAGAAAGTCGTGTTAGTTACACTATTTATAACTCAAGAACGGCTTTACTGATGTGGTTAAAAATTGGTGAGGAGGTAGCTTAGAACCAGGAGACGGACATACGATACTATTTATTCTTTTTTTTTATCGATTTTTTAACTTACTAATATTATAAATGCCAATGATGGATAGATGGGTGGGCTAAACTAAGTTTTTTTTATATATCCACGCGGACGGAGTCGCGGGCGACAGCTTGTATTTATATATATTTCAAAACGACATCTCTATATGTTTCAATAATCATTATAACTCGACTATTGATTCGATTACAAACTTTGGTATACCTAACCGTGGGTTTTTGAAATCAAAATCACCGTTTAAAACATATTTTTATCTCTGTTTTGTCAAAGATGACGATATGTTTTATATAGAGACTTTGCTTTCAGAAATCAACGGTTAGTCTATGAATACTTTGGTTAAATAAAAGAAGCTGCACTCAAAGTCACAGACAGTTTATTTATTACTTAGTGTAGATTTAGTATGAAATAACTACAAGGATTATTAAACAGCTCTAATTACAACCGAGATACGTTTAAATAGAGTCAATAATATAACAAAGTTTATGAATTTGTTTGAACTGACATTAACAGTCAGGAAATAATAAAATTTCAAAAATTCTTTCTACATTTTAAAGTACAATTATTGGGGATGATTATAAGTTATTCAACATCACGCTAAGATCCTTAGGAGCAGAGTTACTTGAGAAATAACTAAGCAATAAAAGAGACTTCAAGTTAACCTTTAATTCGATGGTGTCCAGTGTGACGAACAACTAATTAAAAAAACTGACTTTACTAAAAACACAGTTATTTGCTAGAAAAAATTTCGTCGAATTAAGGGTTAATAATTGTAAATTGTATTTACGGTTATTTAAACTGTTTCCAACCTCATATAGCAACCTATATAACTATGGTAATCAACAATATAGCATATGTTATCTCTTTGATTTCAATATGAATGAGGGAGACAACAATATGTTTTTATACATCCGACAGTGTAAACTTACATTACGCTGTAGATCAGCCGCGCCGTGTCGGCCGTGTCGACGGTGTGGCAATAACGGTAACCCAGTTAAGACGGAAGTTACTCGCAATCCCCGTATACCTGGTCATGTACCGTAGCCAGACAGCGTTACTAATAAATCCTTTAAAAATACTATATTGGAATAGTGGCCACTTCAATCTATCTTCGCGGTTAGCTACTACAAAATAATGAAAATATCCAATGGAAATAAATTTAGTTTTTAATGTCGAAATCGACACTGTAATATTTGAAATAAAATTTTTAGAATTTGAAAGAATATTTAAAGACAATTTATTTAGTTGCTTAAATTATGAAAACCTTTGTTATATTTCCAGAAAAAAGTAATTATGAATACATTTTACTAATATTATAAATACGATGAATGAATGTTTGTTGACGCGAAAACGTACAGTCGAATCTCGATATTTCGAATGTGATGGACATATTTTGCCTTACTAATAGTCCCCTCCTCCGTCAAATCCACTAAAGAGGCCTTAGGCCTTCTTCACGCACATACATCAGACAAAACGCTTAACGTCTGTCTTCAGTTTTCATTGAGTATTGGAGTGTTTCATCATCATCAGCTCACTATACGTCCCCACCGAGGGGCTATAGTCTACCACACTGGCCAAGTGCGGGTTGGTTGACTTCACACATATATCTGAATTTCTTCTCAGATATGTGCAGGTTGCATCACCATGTTTTCCTTCACCGTAAGAAAGTCTGATAAATGTACATATGTAAATCGGAAATAAAAAAAGACATTTATACATGGCGGGATTCGAACCCAGGACCTGCAGATTGTAAGTCAAGTGCTTAACTCCTGAGCCACCGTCGCTCAATTGGAGTGTTTAGCGACGTACAAAGTTTTTCGACTTACTCGAGATTTCGATGTAACAAGTTTTGGAGTTGTATGTTATAAAGATTCTACTGTGTATATAAAGAATGTATAAGCACATAACACGCCCGTAGTTTTATGTGGCATTTAATCATGTTATGACACAAATACAGGCAGAGCTGAGACGTTCCGACATTTAGGTCAAGTGGATTTCTTATCCATTATTATAAAGTTGATTTGCCTCACTTAGGCGGCATGAAAATTTTATTTAAGCATAGTTTAAAATTGAGTTAAGTTTTAGAGTAAAGTTTATATTTAGTTATTTGAATACTTAAAGATGTCGCTTAAGAGACAGATAAGTTTAATACTTAAGCATAATTCTGAAGGATTTGAACTTTAATAAAATTAAAAGGTTCATTGTTAATCGTGTCTGATTACGTTTTTATTTTTAACTTAATTTCCTTTATCTGTTTATAATGATGTTGCTTGTTTAAATATGTTAATCTACGTACATGATTACTTCATAACTTCTTTGTCCAATGATTTTGCCTACCCTATAAATTCTGTGTACACTCGCCAGGGTACCGTGGTGAGAGCTTGCAGTTTGCTGTAGATATATTACGTGAGAAAACATTAGCAGGTCGCATAACGCTTGGGTCGATGCGATTCTCGAGATGTGAGAATGTAAGTTTCCACGGTGCGTGACATGAACATAAACATTGATAGCCAAATTCAATAATGAATCCGTCAATTGATTTGAAGATTGTTAAAATATTTAGTATGTTTAATCGTAATAAACGCGAAATTACTTTTTTTTTCCTCGTAAATGACAGAACATGTTCTCGATGTTATTGTAATTGATTCGATTATTAAATTTGGAATTTATTGCCTCGAAGTTGCATTGTTTCTGGGAACGTTTTAATCCGTCTATAATATCTCGCACCGTGGAAACTTACCTTATAGTAAACTCGGCGATGCTCAATTACATTTTCATGGAATGAATCGAGGCCGCTGTCGCTCGAGCGCGGACGGAATTTTAATCGCTGGGACTTCTGCACACTCCAATGTTTGCTGTCTATGTGATTTAACATTTAAACTCTATTTTTTATGTTCTTCCACAAATCTAAATTACGTCAGATGGATATTTTTCAAGGATCAAGGGATCTACCTAAAGTAATACTCTAATTGCTTTGCTTGTAGAAATATTTCAAATTTATAATACGTGATTATTCGAAAGCTTAAGTAAAGGGTGCCTTATACCTTATGCAAATTATTCCTGCCATGATTTACCTCAAAGGAAACCTACTTTATAACATAAAGAAACTAATTTAGTTTATAATTATGTCCGTGATTGGATCAAGTTTAAATCAGTTAACTAAAACGAGGTAAAAATTGCAATAGTTTAAAAATATACGACTGTTCATAAAGCAATTGAAAGTTTGTGCTCGTTACATATTTTTACCAACAATCTAACAGGGTTAAATGGCGTTGTGCCAAATTCATGACGTGGTTTTCGTTCTACATATGTAAATAGAAAAAAATATATTAACAATTAGTAAGACCATAATTAAATGCTATTATAAAATAATAAAAAAAACGAATTTATATTATCTTCTTAATACTGTGCCTTTTACATTTAATAAAAACACGATTTCGTTTTACGTATAAACGTAATACTTTTGAAAATCTTATGATAAAACTTTGGTAGGATGTTACAAGGAAAGTAATATAAATTATAAAAAAGTTTTAGTTTTTAATTAAACTAAAACTTTTTTTTTACTATACTACTTTGACACTACGTTACTTCAACTTTAGCATTGTAACGCACGACGAGGTTGCTTAGTTCAGATTCCGTTCATCATCATCATCAGCTCGCTATACGTCCCCATCGAGGGGCTTGGAGTCTACCCTAAGTTAAGGGTAATTAGGCCATAGTCAACCACGCTGGCCAAGTGCGGGTTGGTTGACTACACACATATCTTTGAATTTCTTCTCAGATATGTGCAGGTTGCATGACGATGTTTTCCTTCACCGTAAGAACGAATAAATGTACATATAATATGTAAATCGAAAAACACATTGGTACATGGCGGGATTCGAACCCAGGACCTGCAGATTGCAAGTCAAGTGCTTGACTCCTGAGCCACCGCCCCTCAAGTTCGATTCAGTTCAGGGATGGCAAACCTTTACTTATTAAAATATCAAAGAAATGTTTAATAATTATCTGGCCTAGTTCAATTTTATCTTGTATCTTTTATCGCGCTTTTATTCGCAATCGCGAACTCTTTATAATATCAAGTATACGAGAAATATAATAGCCATATTGTTTTGGTGTTTAGAAACAAAGAAGTCTGTTGGATCGTCCGGTCGGATGTGTCATTGCCGGCCGCTATATACGGCCCTTGCACACTCAGCTAATAAAAATGTATCATTCAGGCATGCTTTTGTTTGATTTATCTATACTATTATTTATAGAGAAATGATTTAATTGTTTTTAATTTACTGAAAAACGATGGAGTACCCTCGTGTAAATTGGTAACTTGCAGTCGGAAATTAAAAAAAATATATTATGTAGGATATACGTTCTTTCAGACTATGTACTACATCTGTGCTAAATTGCAGCAATGTCCATGCAGCCGCTCTGGAGATACCTTCTAACAAACATACATCCATACATCTAAACTTTCGCATTTATAATATTAGTAAATTATTTCGTTTTATTCATGAAAGTTTCTTTAACCAAAGTCAACTATTCCAATAATTGGCTTTACTGCGTTAATGTATTGTTATAGTCCGTCAATGATATCGGACTCGGTCGTAAGTCAAACTAAATTATGACAGCTCACTAACATGTTCCACTAACATGATCCATGTTGTATTGTAGCTGTGTTGTTTTGTCTTTGCCCAGATAGCAGCGCCTCTGTCAACGAGCCAGATATCCTTGTTTAACTAGGTATACTTCCAGCCCCCTGTCCAACATCATGTATAAACACTTTTCAATAATAGCTTGTTTTATACCTAAACTGGTATTCTGCTATTTGCTATAGTTTTTACAGATAATTGTTACCTGCAGCTGCCAACATACAAAAGTATGTAATGAGTATTTCGCGGAATAATGGCCGCTAAGAATTTTAAGTTAATAAAACAATATCGATTCTTAGAATGTACAGTCCGACAAACTAACTGACCCGGTGGGCATAACTGAGACTAAATAACAATATAGTCTGACAAGGATCTTTAGGTGGTTTTTTAACATTGACATGCTCAAAGTTTTTAGGGTTATCAGTGAATAACAATTTCATAGGTACTACTGAAAATCGCCAATATTATTGGTAAATTGGGAGTACGGAACACATTTTGAGAAACACTGGAGTAGACGATACTAAAAGAAACGAACTTATCTTACTTCTTACTAATATTATCAATGCAAATGTTTAGACGGATGGAGGCATGTTTGTTTGAAGGTATCTCCAGAAAAGCTCAACGGATGTTGATGAAATTTGGCATAGGTAAATGTAGAACAAAGCCTAGATGAATCATCATCAGCGCTTCGTGCACTGCTGGACGTAGGCCTCCCCTATCGATCGCCACAATGTCCGGTCCTGTACCGCCCTCATCCAGTGCACTCCCGCAAATAGAATAGTGCTACTAATTAAGTTTTTTTCTTTTAAATCTATTCAATAATATATTTAATTGAATAAAAATAATATATTGGTAATATTCATATTAATAATGTAAATAATATAAAAAGAATATTATTTTCTTTTTGTTAAATATATAATTTCATTTGAAATGTAACTTTTACTAAGTTAATAATACATACACAGCATTAGAATTGTTGCGATGTTAATGTATTATACTTACGAAAAATACGCAATCGTTGTCTTTACCTGAAAATAAAAAAAAATTAAAAATATAATTATTAAATTTTTAACTTTTAAATTTTTAACTTTGACCAAAGATTTACTATTTCCTAGATTCGATTAGAAATATACGAATCGAGTTAACCCTAAATTAATTATTTCAAAATACTCTGTATGTTTGTCCAATCATATACTTAATCATTTTATTTAGTATTACAAGTAAACGATTAGTGAATTACTAAAAGATATTTAATATAACTATTGTTTATATAAATAGTATTCTCGATAAAAACAAAGCTAGTTCTAGTTCTGTCCGCTCTATTAATTTTTAAAGAGTTGCGTGCATTTTATATGGCTTAGTATTAGAATAAATGAACGAATAAATCATACTGCGAAATATAAATAAAATCAACAAAATGGAATTCCACTTAAACAGCGCCATTTGCAAACGCAAAAGGAAATTAAAACAAGATGGCGACCAGTGCGTCACAATGCAATGAAATGATTTCTAAAACAACAGGCTTTATAATCTACAATTGTATGTAACAGTTCGTTATTTAACACGTGTAATAAAGTTAATACTTCAGTAATCTCTACTTAGTGTTAAATTCAAGGCGAAATGCAGCTGAAAATTATATTCAATAAAGTTTTTTGACTGTAAATTCTTTGTCTTTGATTAACAAGTTTTCTTAGAAACTCTACAAGGACATGATAAAAGACTTAACGTTTTAAATAATACGTTTTCATAATGCATCTGCACGCGATGCATTGCCAGCCGAGTAATAATAATATGTAGTGAAAAAAACACCGCACCAAACAGAGGGGTTAGCGTCTTCCATACGATAATGTAAATAGCCAGACACGTGCAAAATGACCAATGTTACTACAGTTTTACATACAATTTATATACAAATACAACTATTAAACAAATAAAAAACACAAAATTAATCAATATTTAAGAATACTAAAGTATGAAATTAAAAGAAAACATGTAAAACTTTGTTAAATAATTGAAATATTGTGAGAAATAGGTGGATGTAACATTCGTGGTATTGAACGCGCAATTCAATCGGCCATGTTCGTGCGCACTCGGCTAACGGATCTTTTCCCGCGCCGGCGCGGGCGCAGACTTTCGCTACAAAAATAAACGCTCCTTGGCATAATATCAAGGCGAGGCTTCGTTTTTAACGATATTCAAAGATATTTATGGGCGGCTTGAGTTTTGATTTGTGTGTCTCAATGTATTATGAATTTGTTTAGTAAGGCGTTTACCTGAATACTGAATTGACTTGATACTTTCTTGCCGTCAATGTTATCATAAATCTCGTATTATATTAGAAGATATTGTTCCTCTGTTTTTTATAGATGGATGTCAATATGTTCTTAGACAATGAAACCTCATAGTTATTTTTTACACAATTATTTACAGCTTAGATATTTAAAGCCAAAATAACTTCAGTTGTTATCGACTTTATTTTCAGTTACTTGAATATTTCTATTTCGTAAAGGAATCGTAAACAAGCACCATTTAAGCGATTCAAAACATATAAATGTTATTTGCTTTTTATATACAGATTAAACGTGGGAGTTTATTATTTCATCCCACGATGAAAAAGGTAAAGATAATTTCTAACAGCCCACGTTTAAATTACACGTAGAAATAACACAAGAATACAAATAATTTCAAACGTAATCTCCTTGAAAGGTACTTACCGTGGGTTGCGAGCCCTTTTTAAAATATATTGTCGTCTCTGTTTTATCAAAGATAATAACAGGGATGACAATATGTTTTATACAGAGATTTAGTTCTCAGAAAGCAATGTTTAGTACAGCACTCAGAATTGTTTAGGAATTATGGAAGGACTTCTCATACTAAGTTACTAAGGTATAGGTTTGTATAAGAAGTCTACACTAAGCGACAATTTATGTAACCAATGGACGTTTCTGAGCGACATTTCCATTTCCATCGCCTTAAGAGACAAAAATGGCAATTAAAATAGAAGAATAAAGTTAGGCAACGCATCTACGGACAACGGTCGCTTCGCTATTTCGGCGAATTAAGCTGGCAACTTGCTCGTTTGCCACCTTGTAATATTAAGAAAAAGTTTTTTTTTATCACTAATATAGATGTAAGAAATATAAATCCATCATTGAATTGGTCTTAATTTTTGAATGAACATTCGAACTTTGATATAAAATACGGTAGACGAGTAATTAGTTACAGAATAAAGGTCAGGCTTGGGACTTAAATAGAAACGCCGGGGCAAGGGGGGTGGCGAGGAGGGGGGCACGTACGCTTTCTTTTTTTTTACACAGACAATAAATGAAGTACTGTCTATTAAATATCACTTTACTGTTCGCTTATTTACCTTTTATATTGCGTTTATATTTGTTTTAACTAAAATATCGCTAATGAAATGTAATGGATAGATGCAAAATAACTTTGATAGAACTGAAAGTGTTATATTAAAAATAATAATAAACAAGTCGTACATAAGGATGATCAAGATTTTTACTTACGACCACAAAGATTTTTTTACGATTTTAACGTAAAAATCTTATTTCTTACTAATGTAACATGCTAACGAATGGATGGATGTTTGTTTGAAGTTATCTACAGAACGGCTGAACTACAATCTATGAAATTACATATATGATTTAGAAGAACACATTAGCTTCTAATTATGTTTTTTCTTTAATTTTCGTCGCGAGTCGCGAGCGGTAGCTAGTAAACAATATAAATAAAAAGTAATAAACACTATGAATTTTTATTCCTAAAAGTATTAAATACAGAGAATTTTCTTTCAAGTGTATCGGTTACATAAAAACACTCAAGATCAAGTAATTATGCAAGACGAGAAAATACCGACACAGAAAACCACTTAGACTTCGAGGAAAACTCTTATAATAATAAATTTGCTTGCAAAGTCGAGCTTTACAAATAGCTTTCATTGAAATTGAATACATAATACATAGTCTTGTAAACAAGGATCTACTTACACTTATATATGTAAAAACTTTAAGTACAGTACTGAATAATAGGAAAATCTTGCTATAAGTTTGTAAAGCTGTTTAAGGTACAAGAGCTTTAAGACCGACATATCACTATACATAACCCATACCAATAGTAATTTTAAACTTTGATTTGAAATAGCGAAGCTCAGGGCTGTCACAGAAACTTTGTTTGATTCAGATTCTTTTGTTTATCAGTACTTATTCAGGTACATTTTAACATCGATGTCTTCGGGTTAGAGTGTGGAATAAACAAGTGACATGCCACTAATCAAATTATTCAAACTTTCGTGAGACATTATACTAAACTGATATAAAAACGGCTAAACAGTCACGTATATTCGTCCGGTGGCGGCACCGATCCTGATGAAGGGCCCCCGATGGGCTCAAAACTAGTCGGTGCCGCCACCGGATGAATAAACGTGAGTGTTTAGCCGTTTTTATATCAGTTTATGCCACTAATTGTCAAAATCTCTATAAATAGATAGGCGATTGCTTGGAAATGACAGCTTTTCGTTCAGATTTAAACGCGCCTGTTGATGTTAAGTGACAGGTTATTCTATCTATATTATCAGGCGAATCCACACCGCCTACAAACCGCTATCAACATATCTAAAATCAAATAGTCACAAAAAGCTATGTCTTATAGCCAGTCCATAGAAGTCAATGCTAATCGCTTGTTTTATTCGTCGCTGTACAATTCTTGATTGTTGACAACCCTATAGACATCGTACATACGTATCTCCTTGCCGCACTAATTTAGCTGTGGTACGTGACTTTACTTATAATGCAATAACATTACGATAAATAAATTTTACATAAGCATTTTACTTATAAGGAATTTATTTTTTAAAAGAGAAAATAAACACAAATCTTTTTAAAGCCTGTAACATACAGTTAGCTCATCAGCTAATAAACAACCTTTGTTCTAGAAATTATCCTACCCTTAGTTGATGTCACGATGCCTAAGAGCCCCTGCAAACTAGAGACTTAGTCGCCCGATAGTTTGATGCCCTTAGTCAGTATGACAAGTATAGAGAGGAATATATTATACCGATTACATGCTCACGATCAAACTATCGGGCGACTAAAGTCTTTAGTGTGCAAGGGCTCTTAGTAAACAGTGCGATTTTATTGGCTACACTATAACAATGTATTTGTTCAGATATGTACAGGTTGAATTATGATGTTTTCCTTCACTTTTCCTCTTGACTTTCTTATTTTTATAAGAAAGTGCTACACACAATTTTGTACCTCAAATTTTACGTATTTCGTCAAATTTAATAGACATCAGTTCTTTTTAAAACTAAACATTACAGTAATTAAATAGTTTTCTAGTGTTTTTCGGGGATTATATTGCAAAGTTTTATTCAATAGGTAAATAATCGTTATTTTTTTTTTAATTATCGTATTAAAAAAAACCTTAATCATTGAACTCAAATAACTATGGGAGCTTGTATTTGAATATAACAAAAGCAAAAATAAACATGTTTTATAACGCAAAAAAAACCTATTAAATGTCAAGTAAACGGAAGCAATAAAAAAGATAACGCATCTAATATTGACGAAACATACATACAAAAATATACTGCTCTCTCATCTATTTCAAATAGTATAAGAGAGATAGCAACATGTTTTATACAAACAATTGGGCAGTGAAACCATTTAAAAGTACATAAAAATAATCTAAATTAAGTACAAAGCTAATCAGTATCCGGGGCGGAGAGGTCAAACTAAAGTCATACCTTCCGCCAGCGCCATCTCTCGGACGACGCAGGAAACTATGTTGACGTCATAATACGTCACTTCGCATACGTAAGTTTGCTGACGAACGAAGTATATTTTAACAAACGAATGCATTAAAACGATTTATTGCGGAAATATTGTAAAAATTCAATTTAAAAATAATTTAAATTAAAGTTGAAAGTTAGTTAAACAAAACAATGTGTACGTCTCAAAATTACCAGACTTATAATAAAAAAAGTCACATAATCCTACTAATATTATGAATGCGAAAGTTTAGATAGATATTTGCTTTAAGGTATCTACGAAGCAACTCAATGGTTTTCGATGTAATTTGGCATAAACTTAAACTTTTGTTTTTTTTTATTTCGCGTGGACGGTGTCGCTGGCAACACCTAGTGTAAACATGAAAATTACATACGATAAAGTACATCATTAATATGATGCAAGTCTCTTATTTTATATTAACCGGCTACATATTTGTAAATCGTAGAATAATACATTGAAAAAATAAGGATAGTCCAAAAATCTATAATGAAATTGATTCAAGTTTTTTTTATAAGAGAATGCATTATTATACACTTTTCCAGTATATTCAGATTTATGTAACAAAACCTTACGCTCAGCATTACCACTGAAATAAAGCTTAAGGTACACGTCCATTGGCCCGCGCCGGACGCACGCACAGCCCGCAACAGATTTTAGTTTGCTTTGTATGGTTTTACTTAGAGCTGCGTTCATCATACGCGTCACCCGCATTGAAAGTCAAAGCAAATCCGTTTAATCAGTGCGTCCGGAGCGTCCGACGCAAGCCAATGGACGCATACCTTTAAACAAAACATACTTTGAATGTTAGCTACCCTTTTACTTTATTAACAAAAAGGATAATAATCTTACATGTTTATAGGAGTATGAATACTTCAAAAACATGACTCATTTAAATACGACACAATAATATATAGATGCGACATGCTACGCCGTACACCAGTATTCATTTTGTAAACAACATTTTGGTGCGTAATTTTTGGATGTGTTACGTATAGTTGTGCAATCAATAATTTCAGACTACGAAGTTAAATATGGATGGATTGCGTGAAAGAGGATATGCGTAGGAAGGTGGTAGATTCGGGTATGACGGCTGATAGAGATGTATGGAGGAGTAGTACTGTGCCGACCCTCAATAGGGATAAGGGCATGATGATTATAAGACTACAAACTATTGAGTCATAAATAAAGATAATTTTATGGTATAATTTCCTGAGATATATCTCAAAATGACAATATTGGAGTTTTCAATTTTATTCTATAGAGAGGCTTTAACGTTTATGATTTTAGTTGTCCGTCCGCGTGGAATTAAAAATAAACCCTATCAGTAGGCTGTGTTCTTCCAGGCTATGTTCTACATCTTTGCCAAATTTTAGGTTTATTTATAATATTAGTAAGAAGACATTAAGATTATTCTAATCAAAACTATTCTGAAAGAATGTTTTATTTGAGTAAGTAAAGTACTTAAGTCGGCGATTACAAAAAAAGCTGACAAAAGTAGCAAACATAAATGAAATCACATATTGGGCTTCCATTGCTTGTTTGTTATTTCAGTTTTTCAAGCAGAAAGCAGTAGAAGCCCATATTTAGAATTACTACATAAATACTATACGTAATGAAATTAGTCCGATGTTGTGAGGCGCTGGTACTGCACCGGATTGTCATTGGCTGCAGATAAATGAAAGTCCAAGGTTCATGTAACATAGGGTGACCAAATCAAAGCGCCATTATAAAGAGACTAGTCTGTAATAATTACAATATTGAAAAAGGATTGAAAAGAACCAGTGTTCGTATTTTGTCCTGGTATTTTTTCATCATCATTACTAAACATATATTTATGTTATTTGATATTTACTTATTTATATTCGTTGGTCTTGTATTATTAATAAAGATTACTCAATTCAAGATACAAATTAATAAACTTTTTTAAGTTTCATGAACATAATATATGATATTCGTTGGTTTCTAAAACCAAAAAGTCGTGTATAAAACGTCGTCATCCCTCTCATTATCTTTGACAAAAGAGGGATAAAAATATATTTGTTTAAGTGAATTTTTAAATGTTTGTCTAGAGAGTAAAGTCTCAGCATTTATGTAAAACATGGTCAACGTAACGCAATACAAACAAGACGGATATGGATGTGTTCCGGTTAGCCTCGTCTGCCGGGGCGACGTGCCGCAACATAACGCTGTATGAAAACCCACCAGATTCGTATTTGTTAAACGACCTTTCCAACTTTTGTAATTGTAATATTTTCCAATGTTTACTACATTGTAGACTTTGTAAAACTAGTCTAGTCAAGATGCAAACTGAACTAAAACATCTCTTTCTATAACCTACTAAATGCCGCATTCAGAAAAGTTTATTGCACGCCCTTAGCGTAGATTTAATATGTCAAATCGACTAATTAAGTGACCGTAAACTCTCCAAGACTCAGAGTGGGGGTACTACATCTAATATCGTTTGAAGTCACGTCAAATTTCAGCTTAGATTTTAAGTTAGTTCAAGTTTTAACAGTGGTAGAGCCCGCTTTAACATCTTCGCACGAATTGGCCCGGCTCGCCCGGTGATATACCACGACCATACAGAAGACAAGCGTACAGTCTGATGAGTGTGCGTCCCGGAGGCCTAATTTAGTCCTCTTTCCCTTCCCATCCTTTTCTTTATAAGGAAAGGATGGGAAGTGGAAGTGGACTTTCCGGATGAGAGGATGCATGGAAAGGGAAGATATTTTCTTTCTGTGCATCCTCTCCTCCGTCGATTTCATGTAGGCAACGCATATGCAATTGCGTATGTCTATGGGCAACGGTCACTTCGCTATTTCAGCGATTTCAGGTGGCCGCTCACTCGTTTGCCACCTTTTGATATAAAAAAAAAGTTTAAAAACTTTGTATCAAAGTTTTTAAGCCTTTTTAAATTTAAAGTTATCCTAATTCCTGACATATTAGTACAAAGTATGGTCACAATTTTCGATATTGTTAATGAAAATTTTAGAAACTTATTTCCTAAGGATGTTTCAGTATCATATACATATATTTTTTTAACATAATAATACAAAAGAATATACTACACTAACGATTAGTAAGTTTGACCTCGTTCTCGTTCCAAAAAGTCTAATACTTTAACATTCTACGAATTAGGTTAAACATAAAACTGTAATTCAATAAAACCAATTTAACGGATACGAACAGCTTTCTAACAATTCTGGGGCACGATTTGTTTTACCTATCTTTATATATATAATTCTTCTGTGAGTGTGTATGTCACTGAACTTCTCTCAAACGACTGGACCGATTTTGATGAAATTTTTTGTGTGTGTTCAAGGGGATCTGGGAATGGTTTAGATCCACAATTTTGTCCGCTGGACAATGTTTTTTTAATTAATTTTTAATTTATTAGTAGTTGTTGATTTTGGAATGTTTTACATTTGATCCGACAGACGGCGCTACCATCATTAATTCAAATTAAAGACGTGTAGACAGGACAACGTCTGTCGGGTCCGCTAGTAATAAAATAATTATAAAACTAACCATATAAAAGCGAAGTTGTAAATTGTTGGCCATTTGAGGTCTTTGTATTACTCTAATTTTACCCGCGACTTTGTACGCTTCGTGAATTCATATCATATTGATAGCCCGAATAATAAATTTCAAAGATTGTAGCTGTGAAAATGACCTCACTTACATACCACTTGCAACTTCTTTGTCGCAGTAAAATGTTGCCTATATCCTTTCTCATATACTAGACTGTCTACCAAATTTTATTTAATTCGATTCAGCTTATGCTTAAAGCAATACAGACAGACAGAGGTACTTTCGCATTTATAATATAAAGTAAGGATTACTTAAGAAGTAAGGGTTAAAGCACTATGTTTTAAAAGTATATCATTCGAAGAATATTCTTTGAAGTTAAAATCTGTTCGCTTACAGAAAGACGAAAATATCTTGGCAGCGTCAGTGTTCCCTCCGGTTATGACGTAGTTGCCTTCGGGGAAACAGTGAATAATAGAGGCGTAATAAAGCTAATATGTTTCACCATTTAATATGATTCAAGATATAACCGCTCCAAATGCAAATTGGAGCGGTTATATCTTGGAGCGGTTATCCTGGAGTTCAACCGAAACAAACGCGGTTTGCGAATAGACAGAAATTTTGAAAATTAATTTTTCGTTTTCAGTTTTTTATCGGTATGACATACAGACATTCCAATTTTATTAATATGTAAAAACCTATTTTTCTCAGGTTGTCGCGTAGGACAAATGACTTAATAGGTTCTTATGGAAGATCTTTTTAATGGTGAATTAATTTTTTAGGGTCGTTTTTAGGTTTATCTGAAAAATATATTGAATAATCTTTTTCCTTCTGATTATAATTTATTATCTTTAGCAACATTATAAAGAGGAATGATGTTAGTATTGAATAGACTCAGAAACTATTGAACCGATTTGATAAATTCATTTACTTTTTGAAAGCTAAACTATCCCAGTGTGACATAGGCTCTTTTTATTACTAGATTTTTTCATAAGGTGCGGGCCATAGTTAGTCCAAATATAAATGGAAAACACTAAATTCATTTGGCGCGAATTTATTAAATTTACGTAAATGATTACTAACAGCCGCACTCAGAGTCATTGAGTACTAAGGGGGTTGCTTTGGACCAGAAAATCAAGTGAATGTACAAAGTATAAATAATGTTTCAATCACAAATAAAGGTGATATTCAAATGAGAGCAATGCACCGCACCGCGCCACTACCCAACTGAATGCAAAATTAATTCGCGCAAAACACACCTGAATCTGACTAAATTTACGTTTCTTTACTTTGGAGTTTTCATTTTAAACAAACAACAAGACTACCTTATAAATATTTAAAAATGAAAAATAAAGCTAGTTACGAAAAAATAAAAATATTTTCTTCTTTTAATCTTTCAAGCTATATTACTCCTTTTTTTTCTTTTATCTAGGTAAAAACTCTAAACATTCAAAACAAAATAAGTTCGAAAGAAAGCTAATGAATTTTCGTGTTGGAATTTTTTTATTCCAACTTTAATGCTTTAGTAGAAATTGAAGAATTAAACGTGTACTACGTAGCTTTGACGTCAAGTTCAGTTAATAAAATGTCTTTGGATTTTTTTTATAACACAAGGTGGCAAACGAGCGAGCGGCCACCTGAAATCGCTGAAATAGCGAAGTGACCGATGCCCACAGACACACGCAATTGCATATACGTTGCCTACCTTTAATCGACGGAGGAGAGGATGCACAGAAAGAAAATATTTCCCCTTTCCATACATCCTCTCATCCGGAAAGTCCACTTCCACATACCATCCGTTTCTTATAAGAAAAAGGGTGGGAAGGGAAAGACGACTAATTTTGGCCTCCGGGACGCACACTTATCAGACGAAACGCGCAATAGCTTCCACTTGACGCCTGTCTTCTGTGTGGTCGTGATATTTCACCGGGCGAGCCGGGCCGATTCGTGCGAAGATGTTAAAGCGGGCTCTACCACTGTTTGAACAATTTTAAACTGACGTAAGAGTTGAACATGCGGGGATATGACATTAATATCTTTCATATCTATGTAGATTAAAATCAATGTTTGTATACTTGTCTCCATTAGGTTATAATCGTTCATATAATTTTTTTACAAGAGAAGAGCGCAAACGAGCGGCGAGAACACTGAGACGATCAACGACTGTCATGAAATGCCACAACACACACATATTGATTTTTATAATGTAAGGTCTAAGTAAGGGGTAAAAATTTGGACGAATATATATTTTTCCTTCTGCACTATAATTGATTCGTTAATAAAGTCATCAACCTGCCCTTATCCCTATCGAGGGTTGGCACAGTATGTACTACTCCTCCATACATCTCTATCAGCCGTCATATCCGAGTCTACCCCTTCCTACACATATCCTCTCTTATCTTTCACACAGTCATTCCATACTTTTTTGGTCTTCCTCTACCTTTTTAGCCATCAACATTCAATGTCATTACTTTTTTGCTTACATCATCATCATTCCTCCGCATAACATGTCCAAACCATGCTAATCTTTTACTCCTCAATTTCTCGATCACTGGCGCTACTTTCAAACTTCCTCTACTATACACATTTTTTACTTTATTCTTCCTTGTCACACCACACATCCATCTTAGCATACGCATTTCAGCTACGTGCAATCTTCTTTCATCCGAAACCTTGGTGGCCCAACATTCAGATCAGTACAATACGACAGGTCTTCGATTCGATTCCTTATTAAAGTATTTTGAAAATTCATCCTTCAAGCAGACGAAATTGCAAGCGCTAGCTTGTAGAATGTAGAAGCTATACTCCAGCTATTAGAAATGTGAACATCATAAAACAAATGTACAAAAGAAATCAATATTCTCTTAAATTACTTCCAATATAAGTCCGTTCTTTGTTAAATATTAAAGTCTCGCCTTATATGGATCCTAATTCAGTGTAATCCAACACTTATATCTGTCACACGGTACGATACCGCCATTTTGTTTAGTCGTCCTAATTTTAGACAAAGCGTACGTAATAAGACTCTATTATCGTATTGACATATCACAATAATCCAGTTTCAAACCTTGTGATGCCATCTATCGACTAAATTTGTCACTAAATATAAAACAATTTAAAAGATTCGATGACATATTTGTACTTATTTTAGGTAGTTAATAGTAACGTAAAAACGGTTCAAAATATTTCAAGATTAGATAACAACATTTGATAAGTTTGTGTGAACTTGGACATCAGTTAAAAAGGAAAAACGAAATCATATAACATTAATAACTAAGCATACGTGAAATAAATTTAAATAGGCATTAAAAATATTGACTAATTTTCCTCATATTTTTGTTTAATACACAGGTAAAAAAATACATTAAAATAAGAATATTTATAAGTAGTAATTAATAGATAACAAATAGAATAAATTATAATGCAATTATCATTTGTAATTGCATGAAATCTTTCATAAGAAAGAGACAAACTACGTAACATTGGCGTGACCTCTGCGCATCGAAACTGGCAGCCGATGTCACACGTCATGCCGTCTCTTATATAATAAGAAAAGATAACATCAATACGATTACATAAGCTTTAAATATATAAAAACTAATAGAAATATTCGTTAGAGCTTACATCTCAACTCTATATCAAAGAATTACACTTACAATTGTATAGAAACAAGACTTTATCTTTTTTTTAGGGTTCCGTACCTCGAAAGGAAAAAAACGGAACCCTTATAGGATCACTTTGTTGTCCGTCCGTCTGTCTGTCAAGACCCTTCTTCTCAGGAACGCGTGAATGCATGAAGGTGGAATTTATTTGAATAAAGTGAGAGGGATAACATGTTTTTATACACGTATTTCAACAATGAAAACCAATAGATAGACTAGAGAGTTTGAAACAAAGGATTGAATTATAAATAACTCAATAAGAGAACATTGGCTTTACTTAATTGGTTTCCATTGTCAAAACACTCGTATAAAACATTGTTTCATCCCTCAATCTCTTAATTAGCTTTTAAAAACGCCCATAACCGTTTTTTAAAACAATTGTTAAACACAAGTCTTGGGTACTAAGGGTCGTATTTATAACACTAAATCAAATGACTTTGTCGTAATTACAAGTTCAAAGAAGGAAGGTAAAGAAATGCATTTATTTAAATATTACAATTTATATAATAAACATAACAAATGAATAACTAAAATAAAAAAGATAAAGAAAAGAAACCTACATTTAGTTAGAAACTTTTATATAATAAATAAGTAAATACGTAGCTTACGTGTATATAAGGGAGATTATGTACAGCCGAAATACATACTAAAGTATGTAATCTTATACTTTTCAAATAGGTCGTAACAAAATGTTTTAATAAAACAACTTCGGAGTACAAGTCTTGTAGAAAGATATTTAACATAATAAATTTTGCTTAATCCTTCGTATTTACGGAGAAGTCAAATTATAAAAATTATAATTAAATTAATAATGTTATGTACTATACTTTAAAATTCTGTGAAAAACATGCAAAAACTTCATCAGGAATCAATGAATATAGAGCTCGGAGCAGCGTTTACACGTGTTTGGCAAAACGTGAGTCAGATAAGTAGATTGTTCGCTCGCCCAGCCTTTTATATGAGCTAAAAATAGTCACAGCCTTTATGCAACGGTGCATGGCGATCGAGGTGGAATTAGAGGGAGCGACGATTCAACTACACATCGTATTTACATATACGTGTTTAACAACCACGTAATTTGTATTTTAAACAGTTAAAAGACATTCCAACCCTTCGTATAATGTTATAATCAAAGCTACAGTATATTATTTTATAGTTTAAAATGAATATAACAGCTTCTTAACCTTTAAATATGAAATCGAGTTACCCTTTCTACATTTACATCTCTAAATTATGATTAAACTTATCACAATGGCTTTTGTGAACAATTTTAAACAATAGATAGTTGATTGAGGACATTTTAGTGCTTTTTATATAGAAATCAGACGAAACTATTTAATTATGTATTTCTTTCAGTTGCAATGTTATTAGGGATACTGCAATAAACATTCGTTTATTATATTATTAAAATTAGTTATAACCAAAAAAGTGTTACCAAAATTAGAATTGCAAAATTGAAACGAGCATTCACAGGCCGCGTCCGCGTTGACATATAAAACAAAATGGCGGATTCGGGTGTCCGCCGCCCTGCGCGCGCGCCACTTTATCGCCGACGCGGCGCGCTGGCAACGCCGCCCGCATTCCTAGCGGCACGGCAACGTCGCACATCGCGTGACGCGATGATAAAGCGCTATGGATGTGAAAATGTCCGGTTTAAGTCGAGTTCGGCCGCCGTGAAAATCGATTGATTCATACGATCTTGGACACTACTTAGATTACTTAAGCTCAAGTTGATTTACTTAGTTATAATTTGCTTTTAGTTAAGTAATACATGATTACACAGAGGTTTCATAACTTTAACTTAAACAGAACAGTCATGAAAGACACACTATTGAGTAGTATAACAAAAGACGATCATCATTATGTTTTTCTGGGATATAATTTTTGAATGAAGTCCGTCATACGTGTATGTGACTTTCAAGTAAATCTGACTCCGTATTATTTTTTCCCGAGTCCACTTATACTAGTAAAGGTATAGTTGTTTACTAAAACTTTACAGGGTTAAATGTTGATTTGAAGAATTGATTGCTAACTTTTGTTAATCGGAGAGTTGAACAAGAAAATGCTATGACAAAAATATCCGAAATTAAAACATTTTAACCTAATTCGTAACTTTTACATATACTTGAAACTTTATTGTCTAAGTTATTAAAAGTTAAAGATCTCACGTACGAGTTAAACGATATGAATAGAATTTTTCTAATTGACTTATTACCCATGTTACGTAAATCACAACTTGAATATGAAATTAAAATTTCTCTGGCTAATTGTCATTCTCCTCTTTTGTATCCATCATCAGCTCACTATACGTCCCCACTGAAGGGCCCGGAACCTACCCCAAGTTACGGGTGACTAGGCCGTAGTACTATTGTATATTTTTCATAAATTGTTACAATTTAAGTCATAAGTTTAAGTGCTATAATACATTATATTTTCAAGTTATTTATGAAATAAACGGAATTCCTATATTTAACACTTTTTACATAGTAATTGAAACATGACCCCTAAACGGAAACGGAACCCTAAAAAGCAGCCATCGGTAATTCCAGTAAACCTCAGGTGTTTCTACTAGCTTTGTTCAAAACTTAAAGTGCATGATTTTTATAGTTCTTGTACCTACGAAATTTAAAGATGTATAAATTACACTAACCAGGACTGACCAGTGTTGTGGATGGCATTCCACAAATCTACTCTATTCGCACAACATCCTGCCTAGCGAGACAGCCTTATAGAAACAAATGTACAGTCAGCTGCATAAATATGAATACAGTTACGGTTTCAAAAATATGTGCACACATATCCGTCCATATTCTTCAAACTATGAATACTGCTATTGACAAAGACGTTTACGTATTTACGTAACTAAAGGCGCAAACAAGTTTCTAAAGTTTTATAAATGTTTACAATATTTATGCAGCTGACTGTACATACGTAGTAACCATATCTGGACATTTACGACAGTGTCTAAGGTAACAGGATAGTCATATTTCCCCCTGAACTTCTATTCTAGCCTGTTATTGCCACGGAATAGTTAATGTTCACTAAGCGTGGCCAGTTAACGGCTAATTAGGTAACCATTTAATGACTTTGTATGTGGCAGTTAAACAGGTTTCAAGGCATGTTAGTAAAAACAAATCTAGAAAAAAGTACCCAAAAAAAAGGAATATAAATCCAACTACATCTCGTCTAATGCCAAAATTATTTTCAATTGGTCATAATATTTATTTACTTGCACAATTTTCCTTTTCCAGGCGTTGTTGTTAATTTTCCTTATAATAAAAAACTTATACAAACAAATAAATTTAAGCCTATATATTTCAAATACTCACGAAAAGCACCAATATTTTTAGAACTATTCGATAATAATTAATAATCAAATCCTTCAATCTTAGTAAGCTCTCAAAATATTAATAAGTGTAGGAGTTTTGGGAAAATATCGTCAATTCCTTGATTAATTACCTCTATTGTTCTGTTTCGTTATTAGTAGCGCCATCTTGTGTTCGATATAATAAAACAGTTTACCTTGAATATCATATTTTAGAAAAACAATAGCGACTTTTTGGTTATTTTTAATTACAAAAAAAAACCTTAAAGCTTTTACCGTAAAGGCGATGTGTGCGTGAAGACAAAATACAAGGAATACATAACTTTGTTTAATACTTTTCTTCTATATTAATGAGGTGAATATTAAAATAATGGATAAATATTTCTCTTCTAATTTCATACGACTGGCATAATATAACTGGAGCCAGTGATACCAAACAGGGCATGCCAGCGCTACGATCCTGCTGTACTGGCATAAACATAATCCAGGAATAATTTGATAAGTTGCCAGCCTCTGTTTTTCAGTCCAAATATGATCTTGGGACCTTCAAAAGAAGAGTGAATAGACACTTACTAAGCTAGCGCGTATCATCTTTCGACCAAATCTCCACTAACACCAGGTGGGATCGTGGTCAAGCGATAGCTTATAAAACGTAAAAAAAAACTTAGCTATGGAGTCTTATTTACATTAAAATCTACGTAAACAATTCTAGCAAAGGCTTGTATCATTTTAGTCTAGTTAAAAAGAAACTAGAATATTAATCACAAAATTAAAAGAATTACGACAATAATTCAATTTATTTAGATACTTTTGTATTCAATGATCTATTCTATGTGGTCGTAGTAAGCCTTCGAATGTTTCAAACATCGTGTACATAAATAAATTATTAAATAACGCGAGTTTTCACTGCTGAAAAATATAGTCATCTTTCTTATCTCCTTGTAAAAGATGAGACAGCAAGACACATGGAGTTACGACAATGGAAACTGACGTTTGTGCAGTATCAAAATTCTTTTAATTTTGAACACACGTCCGATGATGTCAGCCATTTAAGCGTACAATTTATAAGGCCTTGTTATTTTAGCGTTTCATTGCAAGTGAATTAAACAACATCCGTGTTTGCTTCAAAACAAGACTAAAGAAACAGAACTGCTTATTTAAATAATATGAATTTTGTTAAAGCCTTTTGACTAATTTTATTATATAAAACTATACGATACTTGAAAACGATCCGAAAATCATTTAAATTATTTTGAGGTAATGGATTACAAAAACTGTTGTAAATAGGTTATGATTTTCTTTCTCTTTCTTTCTTTTTAAGGTTTAAAAAAACAATTGAAATCGAAATGTAAAATCAAACTTCTTACTATCAGACTAATATTATAAATACGAATGTTTAGATGGATGTTTGTTTGAAGGTAAACCCAGAACGGCTCCGTGAATCTCGCTTAACTATAGTTTGGAAGAACGCATAGGCTACTTTTTACGTTTCTTTTAATTCAACGCGGTCAGAATCGCAGGCAACAACTAGTTTAAAACAATTCTTCAATGCTAAGCTACAAACTTGGTCGTAGCAATGGGAGACTTGTGACAAACGTTATCTTATCTATATGTCAACGTATCTAGTTACGTGGCTAATTGCCTCGTCGCTATACAATGTTCATAATTACTTTATTATCAACACAAAATTGAATTACAATAACGTTATAAAATTGTTTTGGTATTGAATTTAACCTATGACTTTAAAAACTAACACGAGCAGTGCCACCGTGTCCACTTTAGTACTTTTAAAATCGTAATAGCATTGAAAGTGTTATAAAGCAATTATTCTATATTATTATGCAATATTAAACATTTATTATTTCTGTCTAATATATGTGTCTCTCCTCCTTTGATTTAAGGCCTACCTTTAATCGACGCAACGCAACTGCATTTGCACATATCTATGGGCAACGGTCGCTTCGCTATTTCAGCGGTTTCAGGTGGCCGCTTCTTGCTTGTTTGCCATCTTCTTACTAATATTATAAATGTGAATGGATGGATGGATGTTTGGTCGAAGGTATCTCCAAAACGTACACAAAAACGTACACCTTGCTTAAAGGACGACAACGCATCTGCGGTTCCTCTGGCGTTGCGGATTTTCATGGGCATCCGATCAAATAATCTTAGGCGATTCGTTGTTCTTTTGTCCCCTTCTATAAAAAAAACTATCTCTCGTATCTCGATACAATTTGGCATACATATAGAATATAGTCTGAAAGAATAAATAGGTAGTAGCCTTATTATGCTTTTTTAAATTCCGCACAGACGGAGTGGCAGGCGACCGTTGGTATTTATAAAAAAAATATCAACCAATCTTAGTTAATCTGTGGTATCTCCAACTATGAGTTAATTGAGACATATATTGTCATCCCTTACATACTCTTTGTAAAAACAAAGACAGCAACATTTATAAATTTTACACTCGAAATCTACGAGGTTTACTTTGAGTCTTGCAACCATTTTCCCGGCCGTTAACTCGTAAAATCCTTCACCTCATAGTCAAATTGTTAAACGCAAGTTATAAAATGTAAATTACACGACACTTACCTTGGGCTTTAACTGACGGATAGTCCATACGAAAATCTAGATAACTCTGATAAAAAAAGTCTGATAACTCCTATTTTGGAAACGTAGCTTTGTTAATTTATTGACTTGTAATTATTTTTGGAGTTATAACTTTAATTTAAATGTTTTTTATTTTAATTATTTATTTAGTTCTTCTATAATTATTTAAATTATCGATACTAATATTATAAAGCGTAAGACTTTTCTTGTTGCATAGTTAATAGAAATAGACTTGACTTGACTATATAACATTAAGCTGGGACCGATAGTTTTATTTTAATACCGCGAACACGGAATCGCGGGTGACAGCTAGTCGAGTATATTAAGCTATAAGTGATATCGGTAATGAATATTGATTATTACGTAACCCTTGAACTTTGTGAATCTATTAACAATGCTTACATTTATATGAATAAAGCCATGTTTAGAATACTAACGAACAAACGTTAAATAGCTTATTATATAGAATACGTTATGATATCTTAGTATATAATATGTATTATATTTTCTGTTCCAATGTTAAGAAATAGAATTAAACTAATTCTGAATAAGATGCTTTTCGAGTAAATTTTAATTTCGTTAAATTATAAATTAAACAGCAAAATGTACGACACCTATCATTTAGTCCTTTTTACACTATAAGGTGGCATTTGCAAAAAAGTAACCGCCTCCCTACCATATCCACAATTGCAGATGCGTTGCCTTTAAATGGCAGAGGAGGGGATGCACATAAAGAGGATATTTCCCCCCCTCCTTTGCGTTTCCTCCTCCGTCAAATCAACTTCTTCCTTTCTTTATTAAAGATTAGGGAAAGTAAAAGAAAAGAGGACTACAATCAGTCCTTCGCCACACGCATTCATTAGACGCAACGGGGAATTACTTCCACTGGACGCGTATTCTGTGTGGTAGTATTGCAACAATCCAGCCAGCCAATTCGTTCTACAAATGTTTTTGCTATCTCTACCACTGTTATTCACTAATTTATGTATGCCTTATCCCTATTGAGGGCCGGCACTACTCCTCCATACATCTCTATCAGCCGTCATATCTGAATCTACACCCTTCTAACGCATATCCTCTTTCACACAGTCATTCCATACTTTTTTTTGGTCTTCTGTAGTTTAAAAAGTAGTCTTTAAAATATGTTCACAAGACCGTAAACTTAAGTACAATGCGTGTAAATCGCTCACCTATTTGATGCTCTATTTGGTTTGGAGAAACCGCGAACGTTGTATCTTAAGATATTACGTTGGAAAAGAAAGAAATTATCTTACTTCAGGACAATTAATGTTACTGTTACTGGCAAAGTTTATGCCTCAGACACCGTCGCCCATTGGTTGTAATAATTCGAAGAAATTCAAAATTAATTTCAATAAAATATGGCTTTTTCAATGCTTCATGCACTTCTTTACCACATTAACTGTTACCGTGTTACAATAGGAATTTTAGAAACTCAACTCAAATCTTATCTTTATATATATAATTCTTCTGTGTGTGTGTGTGTATGTTACTGAACTTCTCTCAAACGACTGGACCGATTTTGATGAAATTTTTTGTGTGTGTTCAAGGGGATCTGGGAATGGTTTAGATTCACAATTTTCATCAAATATTAACTTCATATTAATTTATTCAAATCAAAGACGTGTAGACAGGACAACGTCTGTCGGGTCCGCTAGTCTTATATATAAAAATTCTCGTGTCACAATTTCGTTACCATACTCCTCCGAAACGGCTTGACCGATTCTCATGAAATTTTGTGAGCATATTGAGTAGGTCTGAGAATCGGCCAACATCTATTTTTGATACCGCGCGGACGGAGTCGCGGGCGACACCTAGTTAATATTATAAATGCGAATGTTTAGATGAATGGATGTTTGTTAGAAGGTATCTCCGGAACGGCTCTATGAATCTCGCTGAAATTTTGCATACATATAGAACATAGTCTGGAAGAACACATATGCTACTTATGAGTTTTTTTTAGCTCCGCGCGGACGGAGACAGCTCGTATTTCAATAATATCTAATAATGTCTAATATCAGCGTGCGAAAAAAGGGCTGAAATTTTTAAAGTAAAATATAATTGGAACACAAAATTTTTGTGGTTAGGTCCTATATTTTTTCATAATTTTAGTAATTGCAAGATAAACAATATGCCCTGGGCATTATGAATTAGGACAGCGATCTGACAACTTGGGTAAATTGATGAGTTCGAGCCAGTTGCCAATAAAAGCAGGCCTCTAGAGAGCTGTTTACAAATTGCCGCTATAAATTCACGTTACATTGTAAATGTTATTTATTCATTGCCTCGCAACTTCAATTGAAATGCTAAAGTGTTTGCGAAACTTTTCTTTTGCAGAATAACATCAAATAATTTATTAATAGTATAGAATATTTCTATTATAATAAAATACATTTAAAGAGATGTAATAAGAGGTTTTATGCTTATATAAAAGAGTGTCCTAAAGTTCATTTTTCTTTTTTTTTACTGTAATTTTTTTTATAACAGAAGGGGGCAAACGAGCAGCGGGAACACCGAGGTGTTCAACGACGCCCATGGGCATCATCACCAGAGGAACCGCAGATACGTTGCCGGCCTTTGAGATGGTGATAGGCTCGCTTCTTGAAGGACCCCAAACGTAGCGGTTTGGAAATAGCGCCGAGGACAGACCATTCCACAACGCTGCTGTGCGAGGCAGGAAGTCGCGCAAACCGCCTGGTTGTGGATTGGCTGGCAATCGACATGGTGTAGATGCAACCTGGCGGTCTGTCGTGTCGTCAATTAGTGGCAATGAAGCAAGCGACCACTTGAAACGTCAAAATAGCGAAGTGACCGTTGTCCACAAACATCTGTATATACAAATGCGTTGTCATAAAGTCACTAAAAATATAAACATAACTAATTCCAAACTTTGATTTAAAGTAATAGTCAACTATTTTAAGTTCACATTAAAAGATTACTTTTAAAAGTAACTTAAAATAGTTGACATTTATCTTTTAATACTTACTTTGATTATTAATATTAAAATATTAACAAGTTTTATACTTAACACAATTTTCACATATCAAAATGATGGTAAGAAAATTCGGTGGTTCCGAACATGTTAAGTTGTCTTAGAGAAAATTTACTAAGTTATGGATGTCAATATTGTTTTTATTTTTATAAGAAAAACTAGCTGTCGCCCACGACTCAGTCCACGATTTAAAAAAAAAATGTATAAGTAGCCTATGTGTTCTTCCAGACTATGTTCTACATCTATGCCAAATTTCAACGAGATCATTGCAGCCGTTCTGGTGATATCTTCTTACAAACATCCATCCATTCATCCATTTATAATATTAGTAAGTGGTAAGATAAAATATCTGTTCGTATACAAATTAAAAGTAATCATTAAAATACGTTGCTACCTTGAGATGACTTTATTTGTTAAGATTACATCGGCCATTACCCCAATAATGTGCATATAAACAATTACACTAGCGCTCTTTGACACCAATCATATATTTTAGGTCTTTTGAAATACGAATCGTAATGAAATATGAACAACGTCAGTTTATAAACCGACCAAACATATCATAAACTGTCAACTTATTTTTTGTGTGTTGTTTCACGTTAAAAATAATGTTCTTGGCGTCATAGAAGTAAAAAACAAATATCCTAGATCATCAGCTCAGTATAGTCCCCACTCTGGGGTTTGGAACCTACCCTAAGTTAAGGGTGACTAGGTCATAGTCAATCATACTGTCCTAGTTGGTCCAAAAAATCCTACATCCAACTATTATACTGATTAAGAGAAATAACGAAATAAAAGAGAATGAGATTAAAGTTAAAACCCTTATTAGTATATTGATTCTAATATAAAATCTGGCTTTGCGATGTAATTTGCACTTTGGTATGTTTTCACTGCCGAAACATGTGTGTACAAAAACATGTCATCCGTCTTATTCTCATACATAAATATATGTCATATATAAATAGCAACGTAACATAAACATATGCAGTTATATACGACTTTTTCGGCATTGAATGCAGCTAGTATATACATATACATGGCTTTACAAAAACTTTCATGTGTTGCCCGTTGGACTGATCGACCAATCGGCTTCTAATGGGCCCAACGGGAGACTTTCATAACAAAAATTTCATGACATTGATAAATTGCCTAGTTATTTGATATTCTGTACACAAACATAGTTTTGATATAAATATAAAAGTAAGTACACTTTCACACGACTAGAATTCAACTTTAACGAGTTATACAAACAATTCGGCGCTGTTAAAACAATTAACAAATTATTAACAGCCGAATCTGAATTACAAATAATGTCACATCGCGCTCTGAAGAGGTCATTGACCTATTTCAACCAAAACATAATTTCAGGTCATAAATACGAGGTGGAAATTAAATAATTCTACATTTTAATGTTTCGCTAGATGTCGCCCGCGACTCCGTCCGCACGGAATTAATAACAAAACTTAATTAGTTATGAGTTCTTCCAGAATATGTTCTACATCTATGCCAAATTTCAACGAGATCCGTGCAGTTGTTCTATAGATACCTTCTAACAAACATACATTCTTACATCCATCTAAACTTTCGCATTCATAATATTAGTTAAGTTTATTTGTAAGTAAACAGGGTGTGAATTTTTTCTAATATACAGGGCGGTCAAGGTGATACTAGCTATAAAGAAGATATGCAATATTCACACTTAACATTACGACCACAATAATGTAGGGACATATAAAAGTAAAGATGAACTGTAAGGAATGATACACTACGCCCTATGCAATGTGCTCAAACTACGAGAACGAAAACGAAACGAAAACGCCCTGTATTGTAAAAGGGTACAAGTGGCTGAGATTCATCCTTTTGCATTATAAGATTAATTCTATTCCGTCAAGAATAAAAGAATGACTATAATGTTTGGCTTACTCCCGCACAAACAGTCCTTAAGTGGTCCCTTTAATATGAGGTATACACATTAAACAGTCCCTTAATGACCAATTAACGTATTTGAGTGCGACACTTATCGATGAATAAGTAAGGAAACAATTATTTGTTTCTTATAACTTATTAGTGTTTAGTGTTTCCAGTACAAATTACCTGACATAATAAAATGCCGTATCGGAGCAATCAATTAAAATAAATTCGCAAAGTAGGACGTTCGCAATGCGCTCGCGCAAATTGCGCATGTGTGTGTGTACAGCCGTCTTTGTCGCACGCGCTCGTAGCACGCAAGCGGGAGAGTGACGCACGCGCACCGTAGACGGACGCTTTCAGAAACGCTACGCGTTACGTCCGCCATTTTGTGTTCCTTTTGTTGATAGATTATTTAGGAGCCTCTTATTTTTTTTTTGTTTTTAACCTCGACGCTTTGAGTTATGAATACTGCTTTCAATATGGTTTGTTAAACTTTTGGAACATTATAAAGAACGGTGATAGCATGTTTAATAAATTAATTTTGGAACAAACATTCGTATTAAGACGTCAAAAGACATTTTTTCTTGGATTTACATTTGAAATATGAATATTTGTAAGTCATTTTAATTAACTAGGCACACGTAAAATTAAATTATAATTTTGCAAAAATTTTTTAGACGACAAAATTTTTATAAGAAAACAACATTATAATCGTTAGTCAAAGAAAATACAACAACTCATTTGTTTATGACCCAGGCTCGATCTAATATAAACGCTAGCACACACGTGTTATTAAATTCTACATTTAAATACGTCACTACAGATTAATTAACCAATTAAAAATTGTTATTAAATAAATTTTAACTAGAATACTCCTATACAAATATATAAAACATCATAAAACAAAAACAAAAGATGCTTAGTCAAAAAATGTTAATATCGTTTGAAACAACTAACGCCATCTATGTTATAACTTGGTAAACACGCGAGCAAGGGGCGAGGTAATTTATCAATCTTGGAGTTATTTTTATAACGCACGATTTATTAGTATTCAAGTGTTTAAATTGTTTTGTTATGTCATACTATTTTAAATATAAAATGTTACTAATACTATTAAATAACTAAAAATAATTAAGGTATTTTTGTACTACAATTAAAAAGTTACACATTTTATTTTAGTTGTTAACAAATCTTAGAGTGTTGAAAGATGACGCAAAACTGAGACATAAACATTGTTAGATTAATATGAAGTGCAGATTATATTCACGAAGACGGCCATTTTGTATTACGTTTGCATTCAGATGTTTGTCATATTTTATCTGACTGTATCTATCGGTTTCATTTACGCAGTTATTAAATATCTTCGCGAACAATTTAACTATAAATCTATATAATAAATTAAATCCAGTACAAATTTAATTTTTATCTTAACTATTAATGAACTGTTTAAAAAAATATTACATTATTTTTTGGTTATAAAAAGGTAAAATTTAAAGTTCAGAAAAATTCCCTAAAAGATTCGTAAATAAAAAATATTTGTGAAACTTTCAGGCGTTGCTTAATTAATTAAATACCACTTTTTTATTATTTTTAAGCGTCCTTCTTTAGTGTAAAGGACATCCTACTGAATTTTCATCGAAAATTTCTAGTGGACTAGACCAATTCATTTTAAAATCAGTATCATGGTCATACATTTATGTACGTGCATTCGTAATTCCAAGTCGAATAAATGACTGTCAAAAACGCTACCTTAAAAAAAGTTACGTTAAAAAGAAGTCAACTAATGTTCGAATTTCAGAACTGAAAAATGGAAAATTACATATTCTACGCTATTTTTAAATTGGTTACTAATTATTTAACTGCGATCCTATTTCATAGTTTATATTAACGGTTAAAAGACACCGCTTACATATTCCGTCTATTCTGAACATCTTATTTCTTTGTTTAATTTAGTATGGACCAGAACAAAAGTACCAGGAGCGCATGAGTCTTGGGATAGGTATTACATAGTTAAAACTTTATGTTTGCTCGAGATTAGTAAAGCATATCTTTGCAGGTAGGCCCACTACGAGTAGAAGAAAGCAGGGGTGTACCTCGCTCCGGTATCCCTTTGCGTCCCTAACATACCACGAGCATAAAAAAGGATGTAGTCTATACATCCCTTGTAAAGTTGTGCTTTACGAAGTATCTTGTTTATTTCGAGCCGTTATAAAGTTTGAATATGATTATACAACAAAAGTTTCGCTCTGAAAAGTGTCGTGGTCCCGCGCCGGAGCGTCGACCCGCGGCCGTTGACCCCGTCTCACCGCTCGCTACCGTCCGACCACTTAAATGGATTTAATTATTAATTTATTCACGTAAATACGTTGAAAACCAGTCATCACTCAACGCTGAATATCTTAACATGGTGAATGTAAGGTTACATTTCAACCACGTAAGGTCTAAGGTGATATTCCTCTCACCTTAGACGTCACAAAAGTACATGTAGTTAGTAAACTTAATTCCTAGTAGAATTTGGTTCAAAGTATTGGGAAAAACTCGATCCGTTGACTGAATTTTATTCTAGTGAATAATTTAAGATTACAATGACATTGATTTTATTTTGGATTGATCTAGAAATTGTGTTATGTCTATTATTTATGAGCGTTAAATCTACTTTTATATTTTTTTTTCTGAAATTAGTTAAGAAATGCTTATTCTCAGATTTGTATTAAGTATTATTATTTTAATGAACAGATATACATCTTACTTCTTAGTAATATTATAAATGCGAATGTTGTTAAGAATGGATGTTTGTTAGTAGACATCTCTAGAGACTCTCTCTCTATATAGATCTCGCTGAAATTTGGCATAAATGTAAAACATAGCCTGGAAGAACTAGGCTACTAATAAAGTTTTTTTTTGTAATTTCGCGCAGATGTAGTCGGGGGCGACATCTAGTATGATAAATAAAGATCAGGTTCCTTGTCTTAAACGCTATATTTAAACAATTACATGATAATAAATATAACATAACTCTTTAGTACATCAATTTCCCGTCCGTTGTAGCGAGCTTTAAAGAATCGAGTCTCGCAATGAGAACGGCCGATAAACTTTTTCTAGGTTAACTCACAAACCACACAAGGCCTCTCGACTCTACCACGGAATTATTTCAGCCCTAGTCTAATATGTACGCGGTAAATCTTACACTGTTGTTGTACCGGTTCATTTATTCGTACTTTTAGTTACTTATCTCGTATTATTGTTATTACTACAAACACTTAATAGTCTATTTATAATTTCAATTCTTTCTAAAGTATTAAAGTAAAAATCTATCAGCTTTTTTTTGAGCTTATTATATATACTAGCGTTCTCCAACGACTCCATTCGAGCGATATTGAAAAAAAGTTAATTAGTTGCCGATGTGTTCTTCCAGACTATGTTCTACATCTATGTCAAATTACAGCGAGACCCATGCAGTCGTTCTGAAGATACCTTCAAACAAACATCCATCCTAAACAGTCGCATTTATAATATTAGTAAGAAGTAAGATATAAGTAAGTTTTTACCTAAATAATGACCAATCTTTTGTGTGAATGTTTCGGCAGTGGAGACCCATGGTATTATTAAAAACATTAAACTTAATTTAAACAAAACATATAATGTAAATGACCCAAATGTTGAACAATAGCGGCTGATTTACTTCCGGACAACTTTATACAACTAACTGTCGCCTGCAACTTCGTTAGCGTGGAAAAAAATCTGTTACTCCCGCATACTAAGGCTTCTTCCATTTAAAAGTCAAAATCAAAACAAATTTGAAGATTATCCAGAACAAACGCAAACTTGCGGACAGACAGACATTTTAATTCTGTCTTTACCTTAATGTAGAGCAAATACACATACGAATTATGACTTTTTTTAAATATTACATACAAACTCTATTTTTTGTTAACTGTACGTATAGATTGTTAAACAAATAAACGTTAAATAATCTAAAAACATACAGAAAAACACCACTTAACACACTCGAGCGTCGGTGACTCAGTGGTCAAGTACTTGACTTGCAATCTGCAAGTCCTGGGTTCGAATCCCGCCATGTACCAATGTGTTTTTCCATTTCCGATTTGCATATGTACATTTATCCGACGTTCTTACGGTGAAGGAAAACATCGTGATGCTGCACATATCTGTGAAGAAATTCAAAGATATGTGTGAAGTCAACCAACCCGCACTTGGCCAGCGTGGTTGACTATGGCCTAATCACCCTTAACTCAGGGTAGGCTCTGAGCCCCTCGGTGGGGACGTATTGTGAGCTGATGATGATGATACAGAAAAAAAGTATGTACAAATTAATAAACGAGGTTTAGTTAATTTAATTAACTTACCGTGGATTTCTGACACCAAATCTCTGTATAAAACATATCGTCATCACTGATTTTCATCTTTGACAAAACCGAGATAGCAATGTTTTAAACGCTGATTTTATACAGAAACTCACGGTTAATACACTAATTAATCTAGTCTAGTTAAATTCATTAAACAGCTGTTTAGTACCAATTATCTGATTTATTTACAACTAGCAGTCGCCCTCGACACTTCTTTAATTACAAGCCTATGTGTTCTTCCAGACTATGTTCTATGTGCGTGCCAAATTTCATCGAGATGCATTCAGTCGTTTTGGAGATACCTTTAAAACATCCATCCATTCATCCAACCAGACATTCGCATTTATAATATTAGTAAGATTTCAGTTTTTATAACTTACGTTAAGGATACCGAGTTTCTTTCTATAACACATAGAACCAATTTCTACAAAAAACCATAGAAAAGATTTTACTTAGAATCAAAAGTATAAACAATAATTCGATCCGTAAACTTTGATTCCAAGTTTGTTCAACTGGGATCGAGTTTGAAACAAGTCACAACTTCAGTGAGTTGTCGCTTTCACAACGACTCGGATTCTACTTTCGAACGGAAATTCAGAGAACTTTTACAATGTACGGTTTCAATTTAATCATCTTAAGTATTTTTACTTTTCAAGTTAAAGGAAAAAAGTTTAAATAGTACCTAAAATAGATTAATGTTCTATGTATATTTGCTGGAATCTGACGAATACTCTTTGGGTAATCATGACCAAAAAGAGCATAACTCATATTTAAATTTAAGTTAAATATATGCACGCAATTTAATTCTTGCATTTTAAGCAATACTGCAATACTAGCTGACGCCCGTGACTTCGTCCACCGGATTTGAAAAAGAAAGGCTATATGTTCTTCCAAACTATCTACTACATCTATGCCAAATTTCAAGGGGATCCATGCAACCGTTATGGAAATACCCTTCTAACAAACATCCATCCAAATATTCGCATATTAGTAAGAGATTTTTCGTTAGTTAATTAATTATAGTAGGAAAAGAAATATATCTTTTTTTATTTCATAACGTGGCAGGAGCGAGCGGCCACCTGAAATCGCTGAAATAGCGAAGTGACCGTTGCCCATAGACATACGCAATTGTATTTGCGTTGCCTACCTTTAATCGACGGAGGAGAGGATGCACAGAAAGAAAATATCTTCCCTTTCCATGCATCCTCTCATCCGGAAAGCCCACTTCCACTTCCCATCCTTTCCTTATAATAAAAAGGGTGGGAAGAGAAAGAGGACTAAATTAGGCTTGCTTCAACTTCACGCCTGTTTTCTGTGAGGTCGTGGTATTTCACCGTGCGAGCCGGGCCAATTCGTGCGAAGATGTTAAAGCGGGCTCTACCACTGTTAAATTTTAATAACAGTGGTAGAGCCCGCTTTAACGTTATAGAATACTAGCTGTCGCCCGCGACTTCGTCCGCGCGGGATTATAAAATAGATAGTAGCCGATTCTCAGACCTACTCAATATGCTCACAAAATTTCATGAGATTCGGTCAAGCCGTTTCGGAGGAGTATGGGAACGAAAATTGTGATACGAGAATTTTATATATAAAATATAATTTAATGCATTCAAATGCAGGAACTGTATTGTAAACTAACAATAATAGATTAAATATACCAATTCTGTACGAAACATATCGATAACATGTTTACATAACACAACACGTTGCGTTCTGTTTGATTTCCGTTTCGTAGCGAATTGTGCACTCTGAGAATATTTGAACAGGGTACGTGAGATGCCACACGAGCGAAGCCGCGCCGCTATCGCAAACAATTGGCAAATAATAAAATACGTAAGTTTTCATTCATTACAATAGAATTAAAACTCCAAGTTTTGACACAAAAATCTGGATGTTTTTTTTTTACCTTATTTAAATACTAACTATTTGAAATTATATTTAAGTACGAATTACTGATAAAATGATGAAATATGAATAATATTTTTCGATCTTAACGATAGAAAAAGTTAAGTTTATGTTTCCGTTATGTATATATAATTGGAATCCCGGAATCGGCTCCAACGATTTTCATAAAATTTAGTATATAGGAATATATAAATTTAGTATAAGAAAGTATTATCGATAATCAACTTAAACATAAACGTAAACTTAACTTATATATATATATATATATGGGGATACAATTTTGTAACCAATGACCTACAAATGTTGCTACATTAAAAAAAAAAAGCTATTATGTTATCGTCAATAACCCTTTATCAATATGAAATAAAAAAACAATACAATTAACAAAGATTTTAAAAAAAAATTAAGTTTTAAAAAAAAGCCATTTATTTTTTTTAATACCCAGAGGGGAATTTTTATTTTATTTTTCTGGTGACCCTTGTGACCACCCCTATCTTCCCCCTACCTATGTACGTAACCTTTTGGGACACCCTGTATATATCATATAATTTGCAGCGGTGGCGTCCGTGTGGCTTCTACTTAATGATTAAACTCATAACACGTTAATATGTCTTGATAACATTATAAATTATTATATATGACATCGTTCTAACATATGTGACATAAAACGTGTCCAATTCAAAAACATTCTTAATTGCAAATTATGTGTTCATTTAATTTCACGTAGCACCCAAAAATTGTGTTAGCACCGCGCGTTTTACTTGGAAAGATTTGGAAAATCTCTCATCAGTGTCCCCTAATATTCCACTGTGGCTTATCTTTATTTATATAATTCTTCTGTGAGTGTGTATGTCACTGAACTTCTCTCAAACGACTGGATCGGTTTTGATGAATTTTTTTGTGTGTGTTCAAGGGGATCTGGGAATGGTTTAGATTCACAATTTTCATCAAATATTAACTTTATATTAATTTATTCAAGTTAAAGACGTGTAGACAGGACAACGTCTGTCGGGTCCGCTAGTATATAAATAAAAAAATAATTCTATAATTCAATTACAAAGAGGTTAATACCAGTAATCAAATTATTTTTACTGCCTCAAAGAGATGAACTTGCAATTTATAATTTTCTACACATAAAGACGTTGAAAGAAAGGACGTCCGTCTCGCAATCTTAAAGCGCATGTCATCGACTCACGCGACGTAAAGATGACGTCACGTCCGGCCGCGCCATTGTGCTCAGAACCGCCATATTAGTTTCACACGAGGGCACAGTATTACTGTTTGAACACACATTCGGTTAGCGATATTCCTTGTAAAATTTTCAAAACGTAGAGAAATAAATCCGTGATAAGTACACCATATCAAAATTTGTAACATCCTTTCATTTAAAATTAACGTTATCACTGGTTTATTTCTTTGTTTAAAGGTCTGTTTTGTCTAGACGTGGGCATTTATAGGAGTACTGCACTGTTCTGCACTGAATCATGACTGTTTTGTCCTCGTGGAAATAAATCAAAGGTTTTTCATACTAATATTACAAATAGGAATGTTTGGATGGATGGATGGATGTTTGAAACTCCAAAACGCCAGCATGGATCTTGCTGAAATTGGATAGATATGTAAAACATAACCTGAAAGAACACACAGGCTAATAATTACTTTTTAGATCCGCGCGGGCGGTGTCGCGGGCGAAAGCTAGTAAGTTGATAAGCTGATAAGAATCTATGTCTATGGTATTCAAAGTTTCAAACTTATATAAACAGATTAACCATTCAATGCAAAGTGAATGACGAATTCATACAGTTACAACATGAAGCCATTGTCCTTCACTTACAAAACTTAACACAAGTCTTTTATCATAAAATATTTACCGCTTGAATTTCATCATCATCATCATCAGCTCACTATACGTCCCCACCGAGGGACTCGGAGACTACCCTAAGTTAAGGGTGATTAGGCCATAGTCAACCACGCTGGCCAAGTGCGGGTTGACTTCACACATATCTTTGAATTTCTTCTCAGATATGTGCAGTTTGCATCATGTTTTCCGACCCACCGACGCTCTCTTGAATTTCATACCAAGTAGCTATTAAAATTCAACTTTTCAAGAATTCAAACACTCGGTTTCTAAGCCCTAAATCTTCATTTAACAAATATTGTTATCTCTGTTCTGTTAAAGATAATGACAGGGATGACGATATGTTTTATAAAGACATTTTGGTTTCGGAAACTAACGGTTAGCCTCAACATTTCATATTCTTTACTAAGGAAGATCATTTAATAACTTTAAGGCAGTTAGTTTTAAAAATATGCAACACTTAAGTGCGGACAAATGTATGCGCCTGTATCCACTAAGCGACTAGCGACTTTGCCAGTGAAAACTGAATCATTTAAACTTACCTATATATACACAAAGCTATGTAGTTGATGACTGGGTCGACAAAAAGTGTAATACTTACCGAATAATCTATCAGAAATCGCCATTTAAACTTACCTGGAAAGAAATAAAACATTGTAAATTCTTAAAACCACATTTAGGTAGACAGTGGTTGACCCGATATGCAAAGCGTTCGTTTCAAACAAATTATTCGATAGTATGCGGTTTTGTTTGCCATATCTTATACATATAAAAGAAAGTCGTGTTAGTTACACTATTTATAACTCAAGAACAGCTTTACCGATATGGCTGAAAATTGGTGAGGAGACACTTAGAGCCAGGAGACGGACATAGGATACTATTTATTCATTTTTTTTTTCGAATTTATTCCTTGAAGAGCTGCTTTTTATTTTACTTACTAATATTATAAATGCGAATGTTTAGATGGAAGTGATGTGGATGGATGTATGGGTGTTTGAAGATATCTCTAGAACGGCTGAACGGATCTCGATTAAATTTCGCATACGTATAGAACATAGTCTGAAAGAACACATAGGCTACACTAATTAAGTTTTTGTTATATATCCACGCGGACGGAGTCGCGGGCAACAGCTAGTTTGAAATCTTTGATAAACAAACATATTGATAAAGAGATCTTTTATCTGGCGCTTTACACTAAATACAATAATTTAGCTCATTCGATTACGTTTTCTTTAATAAAAAAGCAGTGTCTTTCTAAAAAAAAATGTTATTTGCGATTTCTAGGATTTCACTATCCGTGTAGAGATCGATGTAAAAACACAGCCTACATCCGGTATGAAGACAGCACATAAAGGCACTTTCTAAAATACAAGATAGACTAAGATCCGCATTTAAAAGTTGACTAAATCTATTGTTGTCTGTAACTTACATAAGAATTATTGTTACAAATTTTCTTTGTCATTAATATTAAACGTAAATAATTGATTAAAAAAAACAATAATTTACAGAAAAAACAAACGAAGTTACGGTAAGATTTTTCTTAAAATTAAAAAAAAATCATTTATGCTAAATTTTAGCGAGATTCATGCAGCCGTTTTAGACATACCTTCTAACAAACATCCATACATCCATCCATGCGATTAGACATTCGCAGTTACAATATTAGTAAGATTATAACTTATTTACTATGATTGCTTTTACTTAAAACTATTTGCAACCGAAAAATAAAGTTTGTAGTAACATTAAATTTACTATTTTGGAGTCACAGTCATTGCAACCCTCAGCCCTTAATTCGATGGTGTCCAGTACGACAAACAACGAATTAAAAAAATCTACTGAACTAGTTTAGAGAAAATTACGTAAGTATGACTTTATTTAAAAAAAACAGTTTTTTACTACAAAAAATTTTGTCGAATTAAGGGTTAATTTGTGTTCATATAAAAATTTCTTTTTATGTTAGTTCAACTCCGTTTTCTATTTTTAATATTACAAAATATATGATAGAAAATAAAATTATCCTGCAAAACCTTTGAACAATTGTCACTAGACTCACGAAAGATTTCAACGGATTTTCACGCAAGGTCGTTTGAATGTCATTATATTTGCAGCTATCCCCACTGGGGAGCACCGCGACTACCCTAAGTTGGGGTTACCTAGGTTGACTGTGCGGGTTGATTGACGTTAATTAAAAATATTAGGCACACTAAGTAATTTGCTATTGCATATTAAATACGAATAAAAAATTACACATTAAATAAATATAGTCAATATTTAAAAGTCTTCGTAATTAAGCAATTAAAGCAATTTTTAAAGAACATAATATTATGAAAAAAGATAAATTATAAATTGATTTAAAAATTTCTACTTTACAAAAATTTAATCGGTAAAGTAAGAAAATTTATAATAAAATTATTTTTGTATTGCTACGCCATCATTTAAGTTAGTTACAACTAACGCCATCTAGTGTAAGTAACCTGAACTAAGAAGTGAATCGTAAAAGCGCAATTAAAAAACAAAGTGCATTGCCAAAAACGTCATTTCATGGCGACATAAAATAACATAAGATTAAAAAGCTTTAAAAAACCTAAAAATAACTTTGACCACTTTTAAATACTTTTCTGAGAATTGAAATCGAAAATATAAATAATCTTAACTCTAAAATAGTTTAGTTTTTAAAAACACAAAACTTATAGTAATGATGCGGTGATAAAAAACATAAAGTAAACAGTGGTAGAGCCCGCTTTAACATCTTCGCACGAATTGTCACGGCTCGCCCGGTGAAATACCACAACCACACAGAAGACACGCCTCAAGTGGAAGCTATTCCAAGTACAGTCTGATGAGTGTGCGTCCCGGAGGCCTTAATTAGTCCCCTTTCCCTACTCACCCTTTTTCTTATAAGGAAATGAGTGGAAGTGGACTTTCCGGATTAGTTGTATTTGTTTCGTCAATACCTATTTTTCAGTTCTTGCTTTTTACCTTTTAGACTTGTTAAACAGTAACTAATTATCTACCAGTTAACTTTAACTATTTGAATATAATTTTCATAACACCACAACTTGTAGTTATTTTATAGTAGAACCCCGGTAATATGAACACATTTGATACGATCTCTTGCATAATACCCCAATTTACATAGGTTTTTGCAACTTGAGACACATTTTTATGCATTTCTTAATGTATTACTGGGGTTCTACTGTATTAAACGGTTACCTTGAAATGTTGATGTGCTGCCTGCTCCTCAGCATCGTAGATATGCTTGATGTTTTCAATACGCATCTGCTTCAAAATACCCGCCACCTCGATCCTATGTGAATAATAATAATAAATCAATAGCAGTCGCCCGCAACATCTCGGTATTAAAAAAAACTCAATTAGTCGCCTATGTGTTCTCCCATGACTATGTTCTATATCTATACTAAATTACTATGAGATTTGTGTAGCAGTTATGGAGATAACTTCTAACAAATATCCATTCATACATCTAAACTTTCACATTTATAATGTTATTAAGATAAGAACATAGAAGAAACACTATTTGTTTAGTGCTTTAAGCCTAAAGATTGTGGTTAGTATCAAGATGCATCTTCATGATAGACAAGTGTTTTTGCTAATTAAATTTTGCTATGTTGCTAATTCTAGCTTCATCAGTTCTTAACATGTATTTGATTGAGCCTGGTTGGCAACAAACAATAATATAATATAATAGGACCTAAAACTCTATGTTAATGTAAACCAAATACATTGGAATGCCTTTTAATTTTGATATTAATTTGAATACATGCCTGTAAACAATACATACCTAACACGCATATTCTCTTGCAGTCGTCTCAAAGGACCTAAGTACTCCTGTGATCTGCCACCACGGACTTCTGCGAGCTGGTACTCCACATGCTTCACCCTTTCATTGTACAGCTGTTCTCTCAGTAATGAGAACTGATGCTCCAAGTTTGCTGGAAACCCATATTTTACAAGTATAAGAATTCTGTCATAAATTTTAACATGAAATGTAGATTGCAAATTATTTTTATAAACACTTATAAGTTAAATAAGTAATTTGGTATTTCTTTTTACAAATTTTACAAACTCTTTAGGCTTGTCATAGCCTGCCCTGTTCCAGGGGGTTGCTAAGTTATCGAAATTAGAATGCAATAAGTCAGAACCTGCCTCGGAAAAACAGAAGCTTGCTCCCTAATGTTTGTAAACATAACCTTAAAACGTCAATTAAACTTACACAAATTGTCAAGGCATTCGCTGCGCCGCCGCTCACACTCACTCTCGTCCATCTCGGAGGAATCATCGGAGTCCGGTTCATCAGCTTCTTCTGCACTGGAATCACGATCTGGCCCTCTAGAAGACCCACCAGATCGTTCAGTATCCCCGCCAGACAAATCTCCATCGCCATCGCTGTCTCCTTCAACCTTCATGGAAGGCATATTGATTTAGAAGAATACAAATGAATAGTAGTGTTTTGAGGATATATTCTTTTATGTCTAAACTTTCGCTCCGTTCCAATTTTTATACACAAACAGAAGGTAAAATGTCATACGTCAGATGTAAACGTCACGGTCATAGATGTCATATAGAGTTGTGACCGTATCGATTAATTTTAAACCAAAATTGTCTATGGCTTCATAACCGCCACAATTTCATTACGATTTTTTCTACTGATACGCAGTGAACTTCCCCAGTTTTGGATCCTACTGGATTGCTACTAGACATTTATTCTGATATAATAGTCATTATATTATAACAGGCTAAAACAGATTTAATGTTATTATATAAAATCATAAACAGTGTTGTCATGGCGCCAGAATTAATAAGCAAGATTGAGCTACTTGTCCCTCGCAATGCGTCTAAAAATGTAGTAGATGTAGCAGAAAAAGAGATACGTTGATGGTTCGTCGTTATCGCTCAAACGTAGGCAGAAATGCACCTATCAATAGGATTTCATGTGAATTCAATAAAACTATTAATCATTTACCGGAGATAGACATTTTTTCTGATTCAGCGTCATCTTTTCTTAACAAACTTAATACTATTGTTTCATTAAATCCGATTAGGTAATATTTATTTTATTGTTACTTATATTTAAATATGTATTTCTAAATTAATCCACTGACTGTAACCGTGTATTGATGTCAAACTCTTTATATGTATGTAAGTTCAATATTGTTTATAGTTTGTTTGTTTTTTTTTCTCTAGCACTTTCTTTATTTACGCGAATGTTGTGTTTGCCTGTAATTGAAATATGTTATAGCTTACTCTTTATTATGTAACCTATGTACTAAGTAAAATTGTATGTAACATATTTTATTGGCATTCCTAAATAAATAAATAAATATTCTTTCCCAGAGTAATATAGGATTAATCTAATTAACAATATGATAGATAATAGACCGACTGTTTAACTGATCCGGTGGACATGAGTAATTCTACACTATATCAGCTCACTAACGCCTCCCTCGCAAATTTAAAGTGTCTCAAGATCCTTGTTATACAGTATTTTCAAAGAAGACTGCTGAGAAGCCCGGCGAGAGAGACCGTAGCCCGGTGCGAGAGGCGCTGCTATCGTGTTTTGTTCAACCCAGATAAGCTTGTCACACTTTTATTGTTGTTATTCATATTTTTCCGTGCATTTTTTGTTGATTTCGAATTAAGGTATGTGAATCTTTGGTTATTGTGTGAACAAAGCGTTTACTTGGCAATGTCCATATAATCCCAAGCTAATTTAGCGCGTACTTCTTTAAATCATATAACTTGTTTAAACTCAGTAAGTTAGGTATAGGTGTGGCATTTTTTGTGGTTTAGTTTGATTTGGATGGTGGAGAAAATAAAAGAAGGTACATTTATGATATTAAATTTAATAAGTACTCTATTATTTACACAGAATTGTTCTCTATTAACATGTTTTTATAATATATTCATTATTTATTCAATTGTTAATATTATTTACAGAGCTATTTATAAATTAGATAATATCAATACTGTGAAATCCCGACAAGTCTGCGTTCGCAAGCGAGCGCGCATGAAGCAATGTTGCCATGTCCCTGCTTGTCTCATGCGCGCTCCGAGCAACAATAAAGATACACAAGATAGAACAAAACAGTTAACAATTTTAGCACCTCCACAGGCTATATTTGAATTTATACTCCGATACATAATAACTTACAAATTACAATAAAACGCATTTTCACAATCAATTTTAAAAAACACGATTACACTATATCCCAAAAATCACACAACAAAGTGGTCACTATTCGAGATACTACAAACGTACACGATAAAAATAAACATTGTTAATTTATATATTGTGATAACGTCAAATGATAAATTTCATACAACGCCCGCAATCCATCGCGGCCATTTTGTATTTGGCACTATATCATTTGGAATGCATATTTTTTTTCTACTTACAAGTTAATTGAATTTAAAAATCGTGGACTTTTAAAAACTTGGTTTATAAATAGTTTTTAAAACATTAATTTATAAACAAATTAATTACCGCATTATTATTGTAATCGATTCTAATAAATTCAGATTTGATTAAAACTACGATTGGGTAAAATTCCTTTAAAATAATCACAAATTTCGTTCAATTCAATGGAATAAAAGATATACAATATTGAATAGAACTTTAAAATTGTAACAAATCTCTACAAATATAGGTAAATGACAAACTTTTGTGACAAAATTTCGTGAAGCATTATCGAAACATTTACAAGGTTCGAGAACTTGGCTGCTGTTTTAGAAATGTTGTTGTTTTCTTCCAAACCCGCAGTGTAAAACAACGTATATTTGTTTGTAGTTTTTGATATACAAAGTTATAATCTGATAAATTTAAGCGAAAAATATGGGTACATTAAAATAGTATTTTTGACAAAAAGGAATTTTATTTTGGCCACTTTGATTTACTTTAATATAAAAACAGATATGTCGTTGTACAGTAGGAGATTACATGGATATAAAATATTGCTTTTCTACTCACTATTATAGCGATATAATCTTAGTCAAATTTATTTCAATGATTTAAATTTTCTATACGAAGAGTAATGTCTCTCGTTTTAGAAAGAGAAATTCACAAAGGCTATCTACTTATGATTTTTGAAAAGTTCTATATTTTTATTTCTACTGTATAAATTTTGACAATAGACAAGTTTATGGTTAATAGTTTTTTCTTATTTTATAAAACTATAAATTCCGTTGCTTTATTGTTTATGGTTTAATCTTTGACGTTTAAATTAATGAAAGGCACATCACTAAAATTTTCGGTTTCGAAAAAAGGAAGCATCTGTACGTAAAAAACAAACACGAATTTCACTATTCAGTTTAATTCAAGAGTAACAAATCACAAAGTGCTTTTTTAGAGTTTCTGTAAAAAAATAGTCATAATTACAAAAAACAAAATGGTGTTTGCCTTTTTACATATTATTTTTCAATAAAAAAAAATGCGTTTAATAATTTGGACTTAGCGCATTTTTCCATCTAATAAAATGAATTAACGTTAACATCAGTTTTTGATAATTTACAACGTTTACGAATAAGGCAGTATATTTGTTATTATTTTTTATTCAAACCTGCTATCTATAAACTAGAAACACAGATTTGATTAAATCCTAGAATAAGACCACAGGGCGAATTATTGCATTAAACTGTCATGACTGAACGTATTTTTTTTCCTTTACTTTTCCATTCTTCGCTATTTACACGGAAATGGTACATTTGTAACAAAGCGGAATATTCGGAAGACTTTGATTTGATCCATTGTGAGCTTATAAAGAAGTTACACTTTGATTTTACATCACATATTAATTTTGGTAAATAAATTTTACAAAGAAAAACTAACATGATAGCTTTAATAACATAATCAATGTTACAACACTGTTTTATCATGAAAAAAACTTATTTCGGTACTAAAATGCCATTTCCGTGCATTTTCATATCGATTTTCGAATAATACTCGTTACACACGAAATATCGATTGTCGTTCGTCGGTTCTCACTCGATCCGCGCGGACAAACCGGTTTCCAAATCCAAACGTTTACCTTTAATCAAACAAGGTAGCTTTGGGAGCACATCACTAAACTTTATAACATCGAGTTCGCACTTATCACTGATCACATCACTATTCAGAGGCGGAGTTTCGCGCCGATTTAAAAAAGCGAGCAAATGTAAAACCATTCGCTGTGCCGTTAGATACAGCTTGTGAAGTATCGATATACCGAGTCGTAGAATCGATGTCTCGGTATCGTATGTACGGATAGCGTTGGGGGCGCCAGTGTGCGGGCGCTAGGTGTGCTTGAGCCAGTGCGCGGGCACCCACTGCGGCTCGCGCTCCAGACTGTTGATCTCGTTGAGGAGCTGCTGGTAGGCGCGCTGCGTGTCGTTGTTGATGATGATCATGTCGAACAGGTGTCCCCAGCGCAGCTCCATGTCTCGCGCCGTCGCTATTATTTCTTTTAATTCCTCCTCCTACAAATATATAACACTTTGATTATTTTTTAGGTTATTTAAATGCATACTTATTTAAGAATACTTCTATTATGATTTACGCTGTTTTTATACTAAGATATAATCACCGCCCGTTAGTTTCTTAGATCTAAAATTCTGTATAAACATATTGTCATTATTTTTGACAAAACTGATATAACAATATGTTTTAAGAGATTTGGTCTCAGAAACCCACGATTCACTTTATTGAGGTTGCAGATTCGTTTACTAGTTGAGTTTGTGTGTACCTTAAAGGCCTCTCCGTTACGTATCTTCTTCTGTCGCAGCTTCTCCAGCGAGGGAGGTGCGACAAACACAGTGTAGGGCTTGAGGTCCGAGGCGCGCAGCAGCCGCAGCGACTGCGGGTGCAGGTTCAGTACGCAGATCTTGCCCGAGCTCACCACCTCGCGGATCGCCTCCAGAGACGTGCCTGTATTCACTCAATTCGTTAACTTAAAGTTAAGCTAAAAGCATTAAAGTTGTTTTAAGTCTTTGGTTTGCCTTATGTTATTTATAATATGGTATAAGTTACCGTAGTACGCTTTCTCATATTCTCCATGCTCGACGAACTTCCTATTCAATATGTCAGCCTCGAACTGCGTGCGGGAGATGAAGTGGTAGTCCTGTCCCGGCACCTCGTGATCCTTGCGCGGGCGCGACGTGTCTGCACAGAGAGGTAGCCGCGTTACATACACGTGCAGGTGGTGTGCAGGTGGTGTGCAGGTGAGACAGGTGTGGAGGTGCAGGTGAGACAGGTGTGGAGGTGCAGGTGAGACAGGTGTGGAGGTGCAGTACTGACGCGGCACGGCGGCGGCGAAGCGCGCGGCGTCCTCCATGAGGCGCTGACGCAGCTCGTGGCGGCCGATGTTGGGAGGTCCGATGAGCACGATGGGGCGCTTGTGTGAGGCGCGCGGGTAGTACAGCGCCACCTCCTCGTACGTCAGGATCTCCTCCTGCTCGTACTCTGCAACATATACCACCGCTTACACATCATCCTCATCCGCCTCCAAGGACCATTCGGCCGAGCACCGAGCAAACACTTACAAAATTTACTTAATCAGTCGCTTTGTATAGTTTTTTATACATCTGCTTGAAAACAGTTGGGCATTTCTCATGCTAAATCTACACTATAGAGAGCATTTAGTGACTCTGAGTAGGACAGTAAGAAATATTTATTACTGACTCTGATATTTAGAAATGTATTTCTACCAAAGGATATGACACAACCAGAGTCGCACTTACTTAAATCTGTGAAATGGTAGTTATGTAGTGAGGGTTACCTTCCCCAGCGGCGGTGGAGTAGAGCGGGTACCCGGCCTCGCTGGTGGCCTTCTTGGTCTTCTTCTTGCGCGGCGGCTTCTTGGCGCAGAGCAACGTGCCGCCCTTGCGCGGCTTGTCCCGCGCCGCCGCCTCGCCCGCCAGCGTCAACTTCATAGACTCACGTCTGGTGGGGGACAAAAACATTACTTCAGCTGGGAGTGTGCGTGCCACAGACTTATTGTTCCCTTTCCCATCCTACCCTTTTCTTGTAAAGAGAGGATGGGAATGGGAAGTCGATTTGACGGAGGGGTGGATACGTTGGTAGGGAAAATATTCTCATTCTATGCTGCTATTTCGGCGAATTTAGGTGACCGTTTATTCGTTTGCTATGTTATCACATAAAATAAAACGTTATAGTTTGTAAAGTTGTATACTGACTGATGCTGGAAGGCCTGGCTGGGGATGAGACCGGCCAGGGTCTGGTCCTCCTCGCCCTCGCGGAAGGCCTGCCACCAGTTGGGGTCGTCGCGGCTGATCACGTGCAGCACGTCGCCCTTCTGGAAACTTATGCCTGCAAACACATGATGCCTTATGTAAGGAAACAGTATTTTCATTTGCTATAAAATATTGTCCAATTCATTGATTGAGTGTCATAAAGGTTTTCAAGTATCTTGCCGGGTCGGTGTTGTTGCAGAGAAAACAATATTAAGTTGCGTAAGATGGCACTACGCATCGCGCACATGTCCTTGAGCCGCCTAGATATATGAAAAGAATTATACTAGGAAACATTTTATAAATGTACCTAGTTCTCGACATGGTATGTATACGTCGTCCTCGGGGTCGTAGTCGAAGTGCGCGCGCACGTGCAGCACGCGGTGCGCGGCGCGCTGCGGCTGCGTGGTGCGCGTGCCCGCCGCCGCCAGCACCACGGTCAGCGTGCCCGCCAGCGCGCCTAGCACCTGGCATACCTCGTGCACTGACTTGCCCCTCATTGACACGCCGTTCACTTCCAGCAGCTGGAATGTACACACTAGTTATAAGTACTCTTTGAAGTACCAATAGACTAATGATTAAATGTACACACATCCGATCACGTAATCGGGTTCGAATCCTAGCACAAGGCTAGAATTTTGGTGAAATGGTTACAAAAAACATTAGTTAGTTTAAGATTTAAATGAAGCTAGCAAACAAAAGATTTGAAATAGCGAAAGGGTAGGGTTAGATATTTATTGAAAGTAGAAGCAAGTATTTGTTCACCTCGTCTCCTTCGTGCAACAAGCCGGACTTCTCCGCGGCGCCCCCGCGCACTATCCTGCCGATGATCACCGCCTCGCCCTCGTTCCTCACTGTAGCACCTGACACACAACCACGAACACCACATCTTGTTACACATATCACCGTGTTATGATACTAGAATCGACGTCTTTGATGTAACGTGTGAAAACTTATAAAATCAGGTCTATGGCTTAGGAGAAGGTAACGGAGGTAAAGATAAGGTTACCAAAACCTAATTCGTTTTATACGATTTTTAGAATTTTCTATTAGGTCTTGGTATCGTGTGTTATTTTTGTACATCATCATTAACTCACTATACGTCCCCACTAAGGGTCTCGCAGCCTACCCTAAGTTAGGGGTGACTAGGCCATAGTCAACCACACCGGCCCACTACGGGTTGACTTCACACATATCTTTGAATTTCTTCTCAGATATGTGCAGGTTGCATCACGATGTTTTCCTTCACCGTAAGAACCTCGGATAAATGTACATATTTAAATCGGAAACATATTGGTACATGGCGGGATTCGAACGTAGGACCTGCAGATGCAAGATGCTCGACCCTGAGCCACCAACGCTCTTATTTTTGTACAAGGCGTAATTTATTATACTACCTTCAATCTTAAAAAGCCTTACAAACATAGGTTTTATGTTTGTAGTTAAATGTTTTATAGTGTAACATATTTTGTGTACTTTACGTACAGCTTACTCGCAGTGATATCAGTGCACACGAGATTGAGTTAGGTAACCCGGGGGGCTACACTTAATGGAGTTAAAGTGTTTAGTGACTTCCGCCTCGCGGCACATATTTAACTGGACAACGTTTATTACGTCACACCTGTGCCATTGAAACTTATGTCTATATTGAAAAAATCTATTCTAGCTTTTAGTTATCTTTCTAACACTGTTATGGTTACACGATGAACTAATACTTGGTAATTTTATATGGTTAAAAGTCTTGACAAGTAACAACAATGGCCTACACTGGTTATTACAAATATCTTACCAAGTGGTTCATTAGTCTTCTCTATTTTGATGATTTTAATTTGTTCGCTTGCGTCATCGGACGCGAGCGCTTTATCTCCGTTTTTGTGATCCGCGTTTCCAGTCTGCAATTCAACAATTCAATATTAACACAAAATACCGCTAAGTGTCACTTAGATAGATATTAAAATCAATCAGAGGTCGAAATTGTCTTATGAGAGTTACTTATAACACAACAGGAAGTTCATATTATCGCCACTCAAGAAATTTGTGAGTTTTCTTGAAGGACCTTACAATAATACTAATACTTTTTAGTTTTTATTACAGTAAGTGTGAGATTTGACCAGTTCTAGTTGACCTTATATTTGTTGGTCCGCGAAAAGCAGGCGGGGTCGAGCAGCGTGGCGGCCTGGTCGTGCGCCTGCGCAAGGCTCTCCAGCTCCAGGCTGCCCAGCAGCGCCAGCAGTTCCGCCGCCAGCGCCGCGCTCTCCCCGCTCGCCGCCAGGGGGCGCAGCGAGTCTATACACTGACAACACAACACAATATATCTTACTAATATTATAAAGGTGAATATTTAGATGCATGTTTGTTTGAAGGTGTCTCCAGAACGGCTGCATGGATCTCGCTTAAATTTGGCGTAAATGTCGAACATAGCCTGGAAGACTACGCGCGGACGGAATCGCGGGCGACAGCTAATACTTTCATAAATCTTTACTTCATATCAAAGTAAATAAGTCTGGTCTATTAAAGGCCAGCGCACTTACTAACGGGGCGGCGCCCCTCGTTCGGGACGCATATGAGCAAACGACATATCTTACGGTCCTTAAGTATTTTGCAGACGGAAAGAAAGAATTCTTAAGAGAAAAACGACAAGAATGTTTAACATTTTAAGCCCATACAAGACCTACTTAAAGCGTCTTCACGTTTTGTAAGTGCTTTCAAGTACAGTGCCGTGCAAAAGTATTTACTTTCAAGTTCCATGAAGTATTTTCTAAAACGATTTGATTTTAATTATCTGTAATTCATTCAAGTGACACAATTTAAAATGGTGTTATCCCTTACGTTCCTATTAAAAACAAGCGAGATAACAATATGTTTTTGTATTAGGTAGTGGAAACTCTCGGTAAACATGCCTTAAGCTACTTTTACAGTATAATGTAATGCATTCCGAATGAGTTTAGAAGATGAAGTGTTAGGACTCGTGAGAAATTCAGAGACTAAATAGCAAATATTTGAAAGTTCAACTCGAAAATTTCAATTTCTTTTACTGCTACACTCAAGAAAACCTTAGTGTAGATTTCTTTCTTGAAACCTTTCCTTAGTGTGACAATTAGAATAGTGTGAAAATAAGAAGTTTAGGACTTTAATAATTTGGTCGATATTTTGTTGTACCGTTGAGTCTTAGGAAAGATTAATTGAGAAACCATATAGTAGAAATTCCTACGAGAATTAATAAATATTTATGATTATTTAAAACGTATTTGATCAAAGTATTTCGTTCGGGGAGCTTTAAAATTTGTAATAACGCGAGAGACGAGACGGGTTCGGAGCGCGCCTGTCGTGAACTGGTGACGTCATCTCTTACTCGTATTAAATTCGGAAAATTCAAATCGGAAAACTAATTTGTGAGTGATGCGTTTACGATGTTTGATGAAAATCGGAACGACGGACGGAAATGACGAAGATTCTGTAATTTATCTGGAAATTTTCCTAACTTTTTTGTAGTCAAATTGATTTTTAGTCTCTTGTATTATTGATACGATTATTGTAGATCAATTGTTAGTTTACGTTCTCATAATCGTAATTCTTATGTACCTATGGATAATATGACTGAAATTTGGCACAGCGTGAGATTACAGTATAGAAGAAGCTACCATTTTTTTAAGTATAAAATTTAAGGAGCACTAACATCTCTAAGCCTGTCCCCCGCGCGGCCGACAGGTGGCGGTAATGGTCGCACGCGCAGCACGGCGGAGCGCGTGCGCAGTGCGGCGCGCAGGGGACTCCCCGCCGCCGCCAGCAGCGTCGCTGCGCCCGCCGCGCCCCGCGCCGCCCCCGCACATCCCACACCCGCCGCCTGTAGTGCAGACTGCAGCCGCGAGAGAGCCGCTATCACATCCTCGTAGTCTGGAACAGAGATATTTATTAGAAAATCTATTGACTAGAACATCATGACCAAAGAAACGATTATTTTGCTACAATACACAAACAGCATGTGTCTTAATAAAGATTCATCGTAGCATTGCATTTATATCATTAAATTCATCCATATTGTAGTTCAGATCATTATACATCATGAGACTTGGATCTAGTACCAGATCAAGATGAGAATCTGACATATTTTGAAAGTCAAATCTTATATTTAGAATAATTAGTAGACAATCTTATTAATCGACCAGAATAGTGACAAAATGTGATGTTGATGGATATACGATTAGATGTAGGTAGTATTGCCAGGCGTCCGGAGAAGCCGGCTTTTTGATTGCATGTCCGGCCAAAATAAAGGGTTCGAAAGTCCGGCCAAACTGGCTGGTTTGCTATTAGGTTTGACGACTTGGTAACACTAGGTGTAGGTATAAAATGCTGTCCCCAGTAGTCCTTGGTAGACAAAAGATCAGATGATTGTTATTATTTCTTATCATTGTTATCGAGCAATCGCTTATCATTTTTATCTTTTATGACGAATTATTTTAGTTTACATATTTATCGTTATCAATATGGAAAATCATATCTGTTGAACACACTATATCAAGTTTAATTCACCGACAAATCGCGAATACCGTCCTTTTGTAATAAGCCTTGCTAAATTGTAAAGAATCGCCAAATTGAATATCGAACGAATTCATTCACAATGTGACACAATTTTTCAATTTGTCAAGTCTTTACAATTTTCATCTGGGAATTACACACGGACATCATTCACGATCATACGGTGAATATTAATAAGATTTTCGAAACATTTGTTTAAAAAATCACATCATAATATTTGCTTGATGAAATTTAAAACAATTATAACTGTTCAACAATGCACGAAAGAAATAATTCCTTGTTTTATTATAGTGGAATGAAGATACATTTTTGCCGAGCTCTATTTTAATTGGAAAGGATATTTCTCCGCACTAATTGTCGTGTTATTGAAGAAAGAGACGTCCGTTATCTTTGACTTTTAAGAAACAGGACCTGTTAAGCGCGCTTTTCCCTCTGTCAAAAAAAACTAAATAATAAATCTAAACTTGCTTGCGTATTTGCGAGCATGAATTAATCTGATTATCATCTTTACTTTTCAAAAAGTAGCAGAATTTAAAAAAAAACAGCGGGTCTTTGCTTAGTCCGTTTCTCTATAATCAAAGGTTCTCGTAGCTAGTTCAAAGCGTCTCTGTAGCTAAATAATTAATTATCTTTTATCGTAGCCAAAGCTCATTAGTAGCTTGTTTTCTTTTTTACGTTTTACCTTTAGGGAATGTAGAAAAGATTCCTGACAATTTGTACTGCTTTGGTTCAATATTTGTGGTATATGATACTATAATATGTAAAATTTTTAAAAAGAGTATTTCCTGATTACGAACCTCATCAGTCTTGGCAATAGTCAATGTTGAAATATTGACTATTCTCGTTATTTTTGACATTTTTATTCATATCTAAATATCGTTAAAGCAGACGATAAACCATTTAACCAGTTCGGATTATTTTTGCAACATCATTTTGAGCTGTACAGCACGGTTACAAACAGCTATCAAACTAGCACAAAATACTTAGTCTTATAACCAGTCTATATTTAGATATCAGTGAGTTACTATTTGTTAGTTTTACTTACCAATAATAGTATATAATGGTGATACTTCATCGATATCTTCTTCGTAGGCATCATTGACAAATGCAGTGCCCGCAGGTGTGGACTCGAGCGCCTGCAGCTTGTGTGAGCCGCGCAATGAAGTTCGCAGGAACTCATTCTGTGCAGCGATCCGCTCCTCAGCCTCTTTACGTTGACGTAGTTGTTCCTGGAAGACAACAACATATTAGTTAACATAATATATATAATACACTAGCTGTTGTCCCTGACTCCGTTCGCATTGAATTAAAAAAAACTTAATTAGTAGACTATGTGTTTTCAGGACTGTTTTTTACATATATGTCAAGTTTCATTGAGATTCATGAAGCTGTTCTGGAGATACCTTCAAATAAACAAACATAATCAATCAATCCATCCAACTATCCAAACATTCGCATTTATAATATTAGTAAGATTATTTGAGGGGCATTTAAGCAGTGGGACTTTTTATAGAAGTCACTGGTTTCCATGAATATACAGAAGAACTGCAGATGCGTTTCCGGTTAAGCAAAAGATACGTTACTTAAAGAAAAAAAATTGTACCTCAATTAGTAACTATAAAGTGGATTAAATTTAATCGGAACATGTGAAAGAAACAGAAAAACAGCAATTAAATGACAATACTAATACTAAACCATTTTATAATCTGAATTTCTATTAGGATTATTGTAATTACGTAAAGTAAAATCTCTAATAAACTCGTAACGAAACCCCACATTAATTCAAAGTTAAGACTTTCTGATGACGTCACGATTCGGCACGAGGAAGGCATTCCTTGTGTAATTGATTGCACCCACAGGGCTTCCATTGTGTAATGCCTTTGTTATCCAAAATACATGAATGATTAAAATACTTAATTAAATTCCCATCTTTGTCTGTTATCAGTCAAAAACATTTTTAAAACTATTTTATATTTAAAAAAGAAAAGGAATCTTTTTTTGGGTAAAATGATTTTAACCGTGAATTTTTACATTCGAAATTTCAATGTAAAAACAATGACAATATTTTCGGCTGTCTTCAGTTGTGTTATTTTATATCAAAAAGTGGCAAACGAGCGAGCGGCCACCTGAAATCGCTGAAAGAGCGAAGTGACCGTTGCACATAGACATACGCAAGCATATGCGTTGCCTACCTTTAATCGACGGAGGATGCACAGAAATAAAATATTTTCCCTTCCCATGCATCCTCCCGTTCGGAAAGTCCACTTACACTTCCCATCCTTTCCTTATAAGAGGTTGGGAAGGGAAAGAGGAACACTACGGTTATTGTAACATCTAAGCTTTTGATACTAGACGATCTTAAAGCCCATGACACATTTTTTTCAATACTATTATATTATAATTATATACAAAATAAATTTTAATTGCCAATCTTCGAGCACAAAATAAATATTTAATTAATTAACTTAAATACAGTTAAATACTTATTAATAGCAAGATGTATTCGTAGCGACACAATAACACAAAGCCTTAGCGTGTGCGAGTGAGATGGCGATAGGCGTATGACGTCAGTGCACTTGCGTCACTGTACGTTGTGGCCAGGGTTGTCAAGTTCTTCGGAAGAAAATTTTATTCAAAAAACATGCGAAAATTCTGGGAAATTTCTAAAAAAAAAAGTTTTATACGTTTATATATACTTTATTAACGTATCTACTTTCCACGGTTATCTAATTGATCTTTTCACATGCAATTTAATTTATTTTTAACTACTTTAAGGAATCTGATAGTTTTTTGTTACTATATAAAATAAATAATTTACACAATATTCATTTTGTGATATATTACAAAGGATCTTTATTAATGTGGGAACCCTAAATGTGAGAGAGAGACAAAATCACGACCTCGAGCGCTGCAAAACGAATGCGCTTTAATTTAATAATTGTATAACGAAGGGTCTATGGTTCTTACAGAATTTTAAACTACTCTGCGCTGCGGTTATTCCATTTACTTTGAACTTAACCATTTGCTAGAAAACGAACAAGGAGAGACAGTTTTTTTTTAGATATGACTCGTGTTTAATATTTTTAACAAGATTAGAAATATTTAATAAACAATTGATACTTTTTAGAACTTCTAACTAAATCAATATAACAAATGTTAGATTTTTTTTAAATAAAATATTAGCAGATTTTTGTGTAAATTTACTAATATTTCTTTAACCATTCCAAATAAGCTCTAAGCTTGTGCTAGGATATGGTTTACGACAATAGTCGAATGGCGGGATTCGAACCCCCGACCTCGTGATCGGAAATCCGTACCCTTCACCATTAGGCTATTGACGCTTTTGAAGATTGTCTAAGGTCACAGCCTTGCCAATTCAGTGAAGCATATTTTATTGTATCGTTGACATTCCGTTGTGCAATGAACGATATGCCCAGCGGAGCGGACACTACTGCCTGCCATTCCTGTCTTTTATTCCTGCCTTTTCCTGCAAATGACTTTGGCACGCCGTTTGTTTTTAGTGTTACCATTTGCATGCAAGGGGAGGAAGTCCGAATCTAACCCCCCATCTCTATAACACCCCCGTATAGATTAACTACGTTGCACAAATTTGGTGAATAATCAAGGTAAAGGATGGAAAAAAATACTGTCACAAAACTAAAAAATAATTTTTTAGTGTAACGATGTTGAAACTAGTAAAAATTAGTGTTAGGAATAGTGAACTCATTAAAGATGAAGTAATAATGACTATTTTAGTTCAATGGTCGCTTATATCTGGCACTAGGCAGTGTTGTGCGAATATTATTTTTTATTTTACGCTTATTATTGAGGTTACAAGCAGTTTTTTACTGTGTTGAATCTCTAGTACATAATGTCACAAAACAAGAGCAGCACCGTGGGAAAACATGTTGCAGCTAACAATACTTACCGAATAGGCCTTTATCCTTTCTGGGTCAACGTCATGCTGCGAGCGAGCCTGCGCCCGCGGCGATGACGACACCATACTCTAAATCACGATCGCTCTATGGCTGACACTTTACACTCTATGGTCAACGTTCTATGCTCTATGGCTAACGGTTTATCCAGTTCTGACGCGACGCCATACCGTCGTGACGTGCGCACTATAGAGAACCTCACAGGTTAACAGTATGCTTTTTGTCGGAAATGACGAATGATCATTCGATTGCCTTAAGCCGGTTACGACCGCTTTCAATATTTACGACAGCATAATTAATTACATGTGTTTTGCATTCCTGGTAGGCGATTGTTTGCTAAATTTTATAAATTCAATCTTCGTTACAATGCTTGATGTTTATATGACGGACAGAAGAACCAAATTTTCACCAGTTTCGTCTTTCGACATAACATGTAGGACAAAAGATTTTTTACCACTTCAATTCTAAATCCCTACAACTGAAGCGTTATCTAAAATATAAAATATTTCGCGAGATGTTTTGAATCTAATTGTTTGTTATAAGAACATAAGAACGCATAAGGGATCAATTACAGAAAATCGTACGTAGTTAACGGAAAACTTTTAATAGAAACAACCAGCCTTTCATTAAAGGAACCTGGCGTTGTTTTAAATTTACATTCACCTATCTAAATATGTTACGAGTGAATTATACGAAATGTTGCAATACGTTTTGGAAGCACAATACATACTTGCGTCAGAACGTTGCATATGTTTGGAAGTTAGTATTGTAATGGGCTTAATTTGGATAACAATGTTTTTATATGTAAATACATAAATCACACAACTGACGACTAATCTGATATATAGTTACATTTAATATAATCTATAACTTTTAAGACAAAATTAAGTTTGTTTTTTGACAATTGATATATTGTTGTCTCAACTTTTTAAAACAAAACGAGGGGGATAAGAATATGTTTTTGGATGCGTTTTCCGGCGTTGAAACGTAACAGTGACATTCCTTAGACCAAACGGCATTACTAATTATTAACTGAAATAATAGATTTATATTCATCTTCTTATTATCGTATCAGTTTGGATTTTTTGTTTTTTATTTAATACTGGTCTATTTACAGTTCTTAGTTTTTATTTCATAGTAATTTTGTTGATAGATAAATGTATAAAAGTATTTCTAGAGCGTATTAAAGTTAATTTAAATCCAAGTAAACTATGTTGAGTTAAGGAAGGTCAAACGTTTCGTTAATAGAATGTTACATTAGAGCGAGCACGGCCCGCAAGGTCGCTACGTTTAATATCTTTTGATAATATATTTTCAATATAAATTCCATTCTACTAAATATTAATTCACTTTATAGAGCCACAAAGTTACTATAAAAATTCAACGACACAGTAAAATTCTAGTTATTTTTGTATCACAACGACTTTTTAAAAATGTACTATGTATAAGAATCAATTATGAGAGCACCTAAAACTAAAAAGATTTGTATTCGAGTACTTAACTTGCAATCTGAAGGTCCCGGGTTCGAATTCCACTATGTACCAATGAGTTTTTTGATATCCAATTTACATATTTACGTTTACATCCGACGTTGTTACGGTGAAGGAAAACATCGTGATGCAACCTGCACATATCTGAGAAGAAATTCAAAGATATGTGTGAAGTCAAGATGCACTAGACTCGCGTGGTTGACTATGGCTGACTAGGCCTTTACTTAGGGCCCTTAACTTAGGGTAGACACCAAGTCATCAGTGGGGACATAAGATGATGATAAAATTAACAAAAATATTGACTTTCTCTAACATAAAATGAAAACTTAACAGAGGTATTGCAAAGCTTAACAACACTAGCTTAGTTAATAAGTTGGAATAAGTGTTTAGACGAATTGAGATACTTTAATGATATTTTATCTGTGCTATAACAAGATTTCGACATATCAATAATGTGTGTTATCGGTACTCGATAGCACAGATAATGATCTCTGTATATAGCACAACATAGCGATGCTGGTAAGAATTTAATAAGGTAAATCTAGTGCCGGTTCTTATATAATATTATTGAAAAACCAAAAAAAACAGCACTATATGACAATCAGAGGTAGAATACGAATATAAAAACATATCACTCTCTATAATAGATTTAGGCTACAGGATGTTACGAAATTAACATATAATTATTAAACGTCAAATGTAACATGTACAAGGAAGATGTAATAGTTATTACCGTTTTTAATCAAATATCATTATTGTAGAAGTTACTTAACTGACATCATTAATAAATAGTTACCTTAAATAATGTATGGGTAAACTTTCTAATGACATTTAGGTTATGGTTATGGAAGCGACCGATGAACCTTCAACGTAATATCTTAATCTTTTCGTATTAAAATGAAACTTCTAAATTCTGATTAGTACCAAGTTGATTTTTAAACACTTTTTTTTAAAACAAACATAAAATGTATATTTTTTATTTATAGTATTTGATGAAGTAATTTTTAATTGCTAACATAAACCAGTCACGAATAAATTTAAAAAGTATAATATCAGAAGTTGCCTTGCATTGTTTGAAAGACCACATCAATATTATTTATCTTTTTAAAACGATAACACATTGTTTATGGTTATGTCAATTTGACATTGAAACGCATTTAAAAGGACATACTGTAGGTAGAAATAATAAAATTCAGGTGAAATGTCTATTGAATGTTGTTACAATATGAACGTTTTGAATGAAGAAAGTTTGTGTTGATACAGTAAAGGCGTGGGAATTGTGAAGTGGCTGTAGAATACAAACAGATAAAACAAACCAGAGACAGCGGCCGATACCCTGACACGATTGTCTATGTTAACAATACCTGTCAAATATACTCCCGTTACATTTTAATTAAATAAAACAATTATGAGCCTATGTATTTATAGCCGCAGTCAGAGGCCATTGATGTTGATGCGGGCTTCTAGTAAGAAATCTCCTCTTATGAAGTTCTTAGTAACAATTATGCTACTATGATTTTGAGTTTGTCTACCACTTTTTCCTATATTGTTTGTTGTAATATTTTGACTATTATTCCCAATTATAATTAAACGATACTTAAAAATAGTTAGTGCAGTGCGTACTAAAATAAAGTTGAAAAATTAAACGAAAATCAGCACAGTTAAATACCAAATCAAACTTCAGTTTCTAACTGGCCGCAAAATGAAAATTAGCAGTTCGATATTTGATTACGAAAGTTTGTGAAATTTTATCCATTTCGAACTTTTAGTTGAAAATAAAAATTTAATTTCAGATTCTCGCAGTTGCAGTGTAAACACTAGGCCGATGGTAAATATTTTTACAACTGGGCTCGAGGCACGATTTTCATTAACTAGACAGTTGTGATTTAATTAAAAACATCCATATTTTGTACACTGTATAGTGTTCGTTGCGATGTTAATTGTTTTTGTGAAAACAAACATGACGATTATAACCACACAGAAAATAATTGGAACACAACATATAAAAACGAGAAATCTTAAAATACCTGATCTCCTTGATATTTGCGACAAAGACAGAAATGCTTCAACCTGTCAACCGAACTACAACATCTGGACGTATCCAGTAAATACGCGTTCAAAGTCTGCATCACCTTCGCCATGTTCACTTTAAAAAAAATACATTGCACTATGGTACATTGCGCGGGAAAATTGACAATGACAGCTTTTTTAAATTTCGATGATGAATTGTTTTTGTTGGCTTTGTTTGCGTTATCAAAAAACGTGCAAACGTTGGAGAAATAATGCGAGCACTGCCGTTATCAGAGGCTATCTCGATCCTCGGGTTTGCCACGGCAGATATAACGAGGGCTGCCAATTTTTTTACAAGGTGTTAAACGATCGAGAGGCCAGCTGTAATCAGAATCTACAATGAGTTGGAAAGCAACAAATAGGTTTCCTAAGTTGAAGGGCCAGGGGAAAAGAATGTACAAAAATATCCAATACATTCTCTTCCCCTGTAGCTTTCCCTTCTCTTTCCTTATTAGTAATTTTTGTGCCCGAATTCGTTTCGTTTGCAAAGTGCATATTTGCTGCGGGTTTTGCATCAATGTCTTTTGCTCAGGATATGATTTACGTAGATGTGATGATCTTAAAGAAGTCAAGTGACAAGTGATTGTACGTCATTTGTTTGCAGGTTCGGTTTTATTTTAGGTTGGCAACCCTAGATATAACTTGCGATGTTTTGTGCGGACGATAAAGAGTTTTACGGCGCGCGTTTGCCACGCCGCTGTACACTTTACTATACAATTTTATAAAGGCTCTTGAAACTTTATTTGTTAATATACAAAATGTAATCAGATATTACGTAGCAAGATAATTTTAATTGAGGAAAATTTGTATTAATTCATAAATACTAGGACTTGTCGACTCGACTTATCATCATTAAATAAAATGGAGATTTTCCACAAAACGATGCGAGGAAAATCTAGAATTAGCCAATGTTGCTAAAGTGATCCTGTTTCTCATGCATAAAAGAAATTAAAGACAGATTGAGCTCGGGAGACCCATCTTAGATAAGAATGTAAAGATAGACATGCTACGGATTTATAATTATTATTGTGTATTATATTCCAAGTCAAGTGCTTAACCCATGAGCGTTGGTGGCTCAAGGGTTAAGCACTTGACTTGCAATCTGCAGGTCCTGAGTTCGAATGCCGCCATGTACCAATGTGTTTTTCGATGTTCGATTTACATACGTACATTTGTCCGACGTTCTTACGGTGAAGGAAAACATCGTGATGCAACTTGCACATATCTGAGAAGAAATTCAAAGATATGTGTGAAGTCAACCCGAACTTGGCCAGTGTGGTTGACTATGGCCTAATCACCCCTAACTTTAGGTAGGCTCCGAGCCCCTCGTTGGGGACGTATAGTGAGTTGATGACGATTACATTTAGCAACGTAGATATTAATGAAAACAATTTGAACAAGTCGTATTGGATGTTTAATAATTCTATTATTAGAGATTGAATTTACCTACTATTACAATTGCACGTTATCTCCGCACCGAGCTCCACTCTGAATTAATAATGTGATTGATGAAACGCGAACAGTGAAATAACTTTAGATAAATGGCACAAAGCATCGATTTTATATTAAACTAGCTGTCATCCGCGACTCCACTCGCACGGGAT
>NW_013530472.1:4968724-4972881 GCF_000836235.2 Papilio xuthus
TTTGATAGTAATACAGCGAATTCCTTGGCTAGCACAGCCTCATTAACTATTTAGTCGACTTACGAGCGGCTAGGGTTGCTACAAGTTGCTTTAGTGTCTTGTTATTGGAATAGTGGTTAAGGTTAATGAATTTACAAGCTACTTGCTAGTTTGTACATTTTTAATGCTAAGCTTGTTTACTGTGAGATTGTTCTCTTGATAGATGCTTAACGAGCTCGTATATATTATGTACTACTTTACGATGGATATAAATGACGGCTTATTTTTGTGATATACTCGATGAATGCTTCACAACGGTTGCATGTTTATCCAAAGACATTGTATGTATAGGTGTAACAAAACGAACCATACTCACTATTCCACGACTTTTTATACAAGGTTATGAATTAGACATGCACTGTAACTATAGGGTAATGTATCATATGTCCATTCTGTAATTGATTTATTTTAAACTCTGTATTTTTTTCGAAATTCATTTAATATTTGCTCGGAAATGGAATGTAATTAGAATTCTGAAGGCTGTCAGATTACAAAATCATATTGAACCGTTCGTTGTCCGGAGCGCGCCCACGAGTGAAATTTTGCACGGTTTTTTTTTATTAATTTACACAATATTCAAATAGGTGCTATAGATATCTTTATAGAGTAATTGTAAATGTAGATAATTTTCCTCTTCACTTAACCTCATTAAAGTTATAAGATTTATTTAGCGGACTTAAGTTATGAGTATCTTATCTTAGCGTTAGTTACCGATACTAAACGTACATTAAATGAATGTTTAATTAACCAATAAGCAACTCTGAGTAATTCGAAATAAATATGACATTGCAACATACAAATTGTAAAACAATTGTGAATCAAAAAGTTCGACGCAAAAACTATTCACATACGGAGGTAAGCGCTTTCACAATTGTCTACGTCTCACAACTTTGCGAACGAGGAAAAGAGACAAAAAGCAGTAGGGTGTCCATTGTTTTGTAAACTGTCCAGACTTAAGTCTCAGGGCTGTCAGCAACTCACTGACCTCGATTTTGTATTCTGGTCTACCTATGCTATTATAATACACAGTATGTTATTTGTTACGACTAAACTGAAAAAAATAAATTAAATTGAAAGCCCGTTTATTAGACAATAACAGATTTTTTTTAATTTCCCTCATCTATCAAGTTTGGAAGCTAATCTGTTGTTTACAAAATTTATGTAAAATGAGAACATTGCTAGATGTTTATTTATTACTAGCTGTCGCCCGCGACACTGACCGGACGTAATTAAATAAAAAACTTAATAAGTACCCTACGTATCCTTCCAGACTAATTACTACACCTATCAAAATTTCGACCGTTCCTTGAAATATCCATCCATCCATCTAAACATTCGCATTTATAATAGTAAATGTACGAAGTAAGTTTGGAATAATTTTAATAAGTTATTAACCAGTTTAATGCAGTTTAAAAAGCTCTATGAAGAGTGGAAATCCATTGCTATTTTTACACAAAATGAAAATAAAACGTATAAATAAGCTTTGCTAATCGTTTTTTCTTGCGTATTCCGAAGACGCATATGCTGCTTGACCTAATTGCCTCATTTCATAATAAAACAATTTGAAATGTTACCGATACATGCTTATATGCTTTTGATAACTTATCCAAGCATACAAAGGGGAATTATTACGTCAGACATAGTAATATTAATTTACATTAGACCAATTTATAGATCCTAATTAAATAAGATATATTTCTATCGAATCATTAATTTAAAAGCATTTTTTCTGGAACATTCTACAATAATTCTATTATAACATTACACGCCCTAACCTATGTTCATCCCTTTCACTCATATGTATTCTTGTTCAATAGTTTATTCCATCTATCTCTTTCTGTCTTATATAAACCGATAGTTCACAGCCCTATGTTTGTGAGTGCGTCGCCATGGCAACTGGTTGGTCACGTACTTCCTATTTCCCGTCGGTGACAATCAATGGCCATATGACGTATGTTATTCGTAAAGCAGGAAAGTTTCCCTTTCTAATGTATCACATTTACATTGAATTTTAACGTCTTCTTGTATATATTTTTTTTATATCATAAGGTGGCAAACGAGCGAGCGGTCACCTGAAATCGCCGAAGTAGCGAAGTGACCGTTGCCCATAGACATACGCAATTGAATATGCGTTGCCTACCTTTAATCGACGGAGGAGAGGATGCACAGAAATAAATATTTTCCCTCTCCATGCATCCTCTCATCCGGAAAGTCCACTTCCACTACCCATCCTTTCGTTAAAAGAAAAAGGGTGGGAAGGGAAAAAGGACTAAATTAGGCCTCCAGGAAGCACACTCATCAGACGAAACGCGGAATTGCTTCCACTTCACACCTGTCTTCTGTATGGTCGTGTTATTTCACCGGGCGAGTCGGGCCGATTCGTGCGAAGATGTTAAAGCGGACTCTACCACTATTATAATATAATATATATATATATATATATAAAATATCAATCATTTTAAACTAATATACTTGTATGTTATAGTAAAAATTACTTTACTTAGTTTTAGAATTAATTTCCAATGTTCAAGCTTAAGTCAAGTCGTTTATGAATAAATTAATAAAGGGTCCAACAAACAATTTAAATATTAATATGATCGGATGTTTGTTTTGTTATTACATGAATACCAAAATCTTACTAATATTATAAATACGATTGTGTGGATGAAGGGATGTTTGTAAGCAGTTCTCTAGAACGACTGCATGGATCTCGCTGTAATTAGGCATAGATGTAGAACATAGTCTGAAAGAACATACTACTAAATGAGTTTTTTTGACAACTAATTATTATTACTACACTAAAATTTACGATATTTGCAATTGATTAATACCCAAACAAGTCAGCACGCTATCACACTATCGAAACAAATTAAACAAAAAAACTTACTCAAGTTTTAAGTAATGAGATGAGTAACATATGTTTTAGTGTTTCGGTATAAACTCACGTAATATTCTAAAATTAAACAACAAAGCGGAAGTTTCGATGTATAACGCAACATTGCGCCTCTGTACGTGCGAACATCACGTATGAATCATGCCAGCTACCTTCGTGTCAGGCACAGCGCGCGCATCTGTGTAAACATTGTCATAAAGATCATTCAGATAAAGCTTATTAACTATTGCAATTAAATATCGGATACTGTGCGTTTCCACTGCGTTATTTACAAAAAACTGCAAAAAAATTTTTCACCATTACGAAACTCGATTAGAGATAAAAAAAATATAGATAAATTTCCTTTATTAAATAAATAAATGTTTAATATACCTAGCAGGTGTATGCAACAGAAACTAGCTACAATAAACGCGTATTAAAACCCGTTTCAAATACGCAATGACAAGAAACAAGTATTTACTAAGGAATTAAAAACAAAAACACGAGTAGGTACAGTTAAGTTAACTGACGGTATTCAACTTCAAACTGATAGTCGTTTGAATGTCTTATACGACATAAAAATAGAGGTTAAAATGTTGTAACAGAGTGTTGTAATGTGTGAACAGTTGTTTTTTGTTTTGCTTAAAACTTAGCAATCCTAAAGAGCAAGAACAGTGCAGAGACACTTTCAGTGCGTTGTTTTCTGAGTCAAAAATATGTGCATAAAACATATTGTCATTATTCTTTCATTTTTAACAAAACAGAGATTACATTATATTTTAAAAGAGAATATCGATCTAAGAAATCCACGGTAAGTTCATTGTGACTGTACACACAAACACCTGCGCACGCGCAGAACAATATGGCGGCTACAGGCGCGTGCGCTTCAACCGGAAAGGTGTACAGGACGTCGCCCAGCCGACGCACAGAGCCTGACTAGTTTTTCAAACCAATGAATGAATTACTCGTAGCCAGATCCATAGTACCAATAAGAATCAACGTCAACTTTAAAGCCGATCGTGAGTTTTTGCTCAGCTATCAAGGTTTTCATCCTTTAACACAAATTGAAAACTATACTAATATTTAGGATAAACGTATAAGGAAACACATAAAATATTCGAAACGACACCTATTTATTCTATTATCGTATGTAGCAGGAAAATGATGTGTCAGATGCCTCAATAACACACAGAATGAATGAATACCAAATGAATAGAAAGATAATGGACCCAATAAGTAGAGTTTA
>NW_013530472.1:4978379-4986322 GCF_000836235.2 Papilio xuthus
CTATATGTCCAATATTAAAGTGTCAAAATCTTGTGTGCGATGTTCTTATATAAGAGTCGTTTAATTTAAGTTAAAGATATAATATAAGCCTCAGCTTCGGTATTGATATTATTATATCAATACCGAAGCTGAAGCTCTATTATGATTTAAATAAATTGAACAGCTTTAGAGCAAACTAGGAGCAAAATTGAGAAGTGTACAAACGCTGTGGGTGAACGAACTCTTTATAGCGTCCCGCGGCCATAAACATATAGAAACATCTAATCTCTGATAACATTTTATAAAGTCTAGCTTAATTCAATAGAGAGCTTATTTAACGCTATTTATAATATATAAAAATTCTTTAAATTTAAATCTTTAATGGCACACGAATTATATTATTTTCAGATAGAAGACTACTTAATATTAAATATATTTAAATCAAATTAGTTTAATCGAATACTAGAAATAAATATATGTAGGATATTATTGTTTTCCACCTTTTATCAAATCGAGTCGAAATAGCGTAAAATTAACCATCAATAGGTACCCAAAGTCATCTGCAAAGAAGTTTTATATGTATTCATTTTCTCATTTGATTTTTATCTTTTGTACTAATAAAAACCTACGTTACGTCCCACTTTAAACAATACTAAGACAATATGTATCCAAATTAACATATAACGGTTCCGGGCGTTGAGTAACTTCCGGAGAGATTGACCTGTGATCTTCCCATATCTCGCAATAGCGATTACGCGACGTAAACCTATATGTAAATGAGTTTTTACTGTTGATACACTTGTTATAATACAAAAACCACGATGTTTAATATAGTTTCTATTGAAATGAAAATTACCATCGATCGAAAAAGGTATTTTGAATGTGTTAATAGAGCAGGGGGCATAGCACGAAACTTTGCGAGAAAGTATTCGTAATGTTATCCGCAAAATTCATATGAATAGCTGCTACATGCGATCCGGCCGTCGAATTAAAAAAAAACTTAAGTAGTAGCCTATGTGTTCTTCATACTATGTTCTAATTTCATCAAGTTGATTCGTTCTAGAGTTACCTTACAACATACATCCATCCATATATCCGAACATTTACATTTTTAATATTTGTAAATTTTCTCTAATGAAAAGAAACCTAGTACTTTTTATCGAAGACGTTATGAATACTTTCTCGCATATCTTCATACTAGGCCCTCGGATCTTTGACAATATCTGGATTTCGTTGGCGGTGTGCCGAATCGTTTGATTGCTAATTTCCTTTAGCCATTCTCCACATTTTATAGTACCAATGGCTTTATTTTAACAATTTTTACTTGAAAATACAATAGTTTTGTTCAAAAAGTTATCTAGCGTTTTATAAATAATATAAATTACTAGTAATTACTTTACAATATTAATTTACTAATTAATCCTATTAAGCAAAGGTCTAAATTTGTTTTTAATCCACTTTACGACAATTTTTTTCTTACAAATAATTTTTTAACAATTTTAAACGTTTGTTAGGACTATTTGTAACTCTACAATGGCGTGTATGGTATATCTGTACTTTACTTCGGTTCGGTTTCGGTAAATCTGCAGGTCCTGTGTTTGAATCCCGCCATGTACCAATGTGTTTTTCGATTTCAGATTTACATGTGTACATTTATCCGACGTTCTTTCGGTGAAGGAAAACATCGCGATGCAATCTGCACATATCTGAGAAGAAATTCAAAGATATGTAAGTCAACCAACCCGCACTTGGCCAGCGTGGTTGATTATGGCCTAGACACCCCTAACTTAGGGTAGGCTCCGAGCCCCGTGGACGTATAGTGAGCTGATGATGATGATGTGTATACACTTACAAGAGTGCAAGAACTACTAAAGGTATTGTTTTAAACATTTCTATTTCTAATATAAACGTAGATGAACTGTTGTAAAAGCAATGCTTAGTGATGTGCGCGCTGAATAACATGCATGTCGGCATCAGTTCAGCCCTGACCCCAATGCAATCAACATTTATACCACACGACGTTCCTATGAGTACCTTTCACTGCGAACAAATGAATATCTACATCATTAAAAAGTATTTATATTTTAGTTTTAATTACTGGCTGAATAGAATATTTATGAAAAAAACTAGCTGTCAACCGTGATTCCCTCCACATGGAATTAAAAACTAGCATATGTGTTCTTCCAGGCTATGTTCTACATGTGTGCCAAATTTCATCATAATCCGTTGAGCCGTTCCGGACATATCTTCAAACAAAAATCCATCCATCTATACATTCGCATTTATAATATTAGTATGATACTAAGAAGTAAGATTTTACATGATTTAAGAAAAGAGTTAAGTTATTTAGATTTTTGCATTAAGATAGACAATCCAGTGTGATTTTATCTATGGGTTGATCCGCATAAGCTTGTTTATTTCTAGTTAAATACAAGATCGTAAGAAACCTTAATACTACACGTGGTCATCAAGCCACGCGGTCATCATGTGCCCAATGCCAATACAAATCGATAAATATACAACGCAAATATGACATAATGTATGTCCGTCATTTATTTAACTACGACGTTAAATACTGTAGTTTATAGTATCGTCAAGGAATAGTCTTTTTTATTGAAATTAAAATGCTATCATTACCGGAGTTTTTACTGCCTAAAAGTGGAATTTACGGTTAATTATTTTTAAATATATTTTAAGAACAGATGCAAATTATTAAATTTAAATTATCTATCTTTACATGGATTTTGAGTGAAAACGTTTGCTCTTAGTCTTAGACCTATACCTTTAGCATAACAATACGTGAACACTCTAAAAAAAATACGAGTTATATTAGAAACAGCATAAATTAATTGCAGTAATATTGTAGAAAATTTAAATCCAATTTAATCCACAAAATAAACACTTTTGTGGTAGCTTCGGGCAGTTGTAAAGAACTATTAAAGAATTTGCTCTTTGCTTTTCGTAACTACGTACTGGTTAGTTTCTTCAAAGGTTGTGCAGAAAAAAGAAATAAACATACTTTATTTATATTTTGACGTTTAATACGAGGTATTATTAACTTTTGAAGATACTTAAAACGCTCAATAGTTGTTAATCGTCACTAGTCGTTGGTTTCTGAGACCAAAATCTTTATGTAAATATATCGTCATCCATTTGTCTTTGACAAATCAGAGATAACACTGTGCTTTATCAAAGAGAAAAGCTTCGCCATTATATGTTAATAATAACTTATATATTAGTTAAAAGTTTTAATAAAATAATGAAAACTGAAATAGAACAATTTATAACATAGAGCAAACTTTACGCAAACTTATACTTTTGTTTGCAAGTTAACAAGAAAAAAGAGAAAATCCAATCGTTACAATAGAAATTAAAAAAGCAAAAGCTCGCAATTGGTTCTATAATAAAAATATTTTTGTTGAACATTTTGATTTCTTATTTCAAACTAATATCCCTGGAGCTTTGGAATATCGACGTCGTTTTAAAACAGGCTAAGACAAGTCACACACGTTAGGTTTTACAAGGAAAACCAAGATTACGTACGTGTCCAGTTTTGTCATATTCGTTTTTGCACGCATGTAAGGTCAAAATCGTCATGTAAAACCTATCGTGTGTAGCATGCATAAAACTGTTCAATGCCAAAGTTACATACGGGAATAATCTATGTCGGTTCAACGGTTGAATTAAATTAACAGATTAGTACAAGTTTAGGCAACTTTTAAGCGGAAGTGATAAGACAAGGAACGAATGAATAATTTTATAGTATTTTAAGGATTTATTATAACGAAAACAAATTCCAATGAACTAGTAATTATAAGTCGAATTGAATGAATTTAGAAAACTTTATTTACGCATGTAACTAGCTGATAATGTTATGTTGTATTGTCTATGATATTTGGAATCTTTTAGTGTTTAAATTGATAATGCAAATGCAATAGAGACGTATAAGAGACATATTATAAGTCATTATTTACAGCCTTATATTTTAATTAAAGCTAAAAATTGGTTTTTAATATTTTTTTGCCATTGAATTGAGTATATGTACATTATTGTAGATAGTCTGATTCTTGGCTTAGTGGTTAAAGTGTTGAAGCTTTAAGCATAGTCTCGAGGTTTATTCTCCATCAAAACGAATTATAGGAGTTTGAAAAGAACGTAAGTAGTTAGTAGTTTTAGTTTTAGCGAAGATTAGTAAGTTTCCTAATTATTTGATCTTAATAAATTACATTATTAAAATAAATAAAAAAATCGCATAACCTACACGGGTCATCAGCAATAAATAACATACCTAACTTACATGTTACTAAGTTTCATATGAGATAACTTGTTTCACTTGCTTTAACTTAGCTGAACTATGCGTGCTAAATCTACGTATTTCGCGACAAGAGTTGTCTATTGTTCAGCAACTCTAAACTAAGATCGCATGGAATAAATTAAATAGCATTCATTAAATTTTCTTTACATTGGTTATAGTTGACAGTCGTTATTCTGAGTTTGTTCACGTTTATAAAAGTTTAAACTTTATAGGTTAGCTGTCATAAAAGTAAAGCAAAAAATAAATGAATACAATATGTCAAACTATACCTTTCGTCCAATCAAAAAGCAAGAATTAATAAATGTTAATCGCAAATAATTGCAGTATAATGGTATAACGTTCGAATTAAATTAATCATCGTTTGTTAATTGACAAAATTAGACACGTTCAATGTGAAAATTAAATATAATCACGTTCCCAAAACATCGTAATATAACACAATAAATAACTAACAAGCCCAGTCACGTAATTGTTGGTAAACATTTGCTCGTTCCCATTTCACTTACAATACATTACATAACAAAGACCATTCGCCATTTCCGAGAAACAAAAAATAAACAAGACACCACGCACTTTACTTTTGTTAAGTCACTGTCACAAATTGGAGCCAAAAATTTGACACTTTTTTTTAACACACAACAACTCGCGGCAAAGGCACGCGTCGTACTGCCAGTCAGTGCCGTGTTCGCTATTCGTTCGGCTAAGCGATATTCGCGTACAACCAGCCCTAGTTGTAGTAGGGTTGTCGCCTGGTTTCAACTTGACTTAGAATTTTTAATAGTACACAACAGTTTATTATGGATTTCTCATATGGAATCTATACTAAGCTACTCCCTTAGTGATTTATTAACGTAGCATTTAGGTTCGCAGTGTCTTTCATCGTTAATAGTTTTATTATTTTCGTCATGATGAGATCTTTGTTAGTTGAAAGTTAACAGCCCTACTTGTTTTTTTCATCGAAAGAAAACGGAAAGGTGAAAATGACTAGGGAGGGCGTCCATGTAAGTTTGCAAATTGTTTAGTGATTGTTTAAATTCGTATCGTGTTAATGCTCCGATGGACATATTCCTTTGTTATAGTTTATTTTGGCAGAATCTGGCAAAACAAAGACGCGGACAAAAGAACTGGTGCAATTCTTTTGAAAGGAAAATACAAATTTTACTAAAAGTTACTTTGTTGTTCTTTTATAACTGGCTGGCATTAAGTTTCGAATAAAATGACATAGATTCAGAGTGTTTGATATTAAGCGCCAAGTAAATTATCAAAAATTACTAACATAATTATTTTTTTTATTAATGTTTTTTTTTTTAGTGAAAACTTTTACAATGTATGTTTATAACATAATAAAAATATGCAAAATATCTCTGTATATAAGCTTGTTCTTTCTTAAATATTTTAAACTTGATTAAAAATGTAAATTTTTGAATATTGCCAACGTACAACACCAAATACCTCGAGACGGCAAAACTTATGCATATTTTTAACAAATTTTATTTAAAATGCATAGCTAATTTTAATAATAGTGTGCTTTATTTTTCGAAAAACTAAATAAACTCTTTATACGTCAAGATAATAATTTAAACTTAATAGTAATGCAGGTGGCACAAGACCGGTCATCGTTGCGATCTTTGGGGAGACCTATGCCCAGCAGTGGGCGACTCATGTCTGACAAGAAGATGAAGACGTAATATTATGACAATAAAAATATTTATACAAGCGAAGTTGTACTGTTCAAAGTAAACACTAACATAAACATGTCTCTAGATCCCTTAGGAATGTATGAGACATGAACGCTTAAAGAAAACAAACAAATTCATCATATTTATATTAATTCTAGCTGTTATGCGCCACTTTGTTCGTTAGAAGATATCTCCAGAATCACAATGAAATTTGGCACATATGAAGAACGTAATCTGGAAGTAAACATAGGCTAACAATATTTTTTTTTAATTCCACGCAGACAGAATCGCGGGCAACAGTCTTAATATAATTTAAATCAAAGCTTAATAAAGGCTATTGTTAGTTTAAAAAAAATATTGAAAGAGCGGGAAAGTACTTGATAAAACTTGAAGCTAACGTATTGAATAGAATACGAGCAAAGAACTACAGGCACGTTTCCTCCGCACTTCCAAATGTACTCAAAAGAATGAACGGAAACTTTAAGACTAGAGATGCTGTTGAGAAAAACTGAAACCGCTTACATTTAAATGTTTACGATACATTTAAATTCAATGACTTACAGAATACCACATTTTAAAGATACAACTTTTATATAATTAAAATGAGTAGCAAATACCATTAAAATAAGTCATATCTTAAAAACACGTATATCAAAGTTTAATGAAAAGTTATGAGAAACCAAAATCTCCGTTTAAAACATATTGGTATCTCTATTTTGTCAACGATAATGACAAGGATGACAATATGTTTTAAAAGGAGATTATGGTCTCAGAAACTCACGGTTAATCTACTAAATTTTTTGTTCCATTTTAGAACGCTTTATCTCTATATCATATTGAGAGTGTGTGATACATTAATCTACACCAAAGCAACAACAGATGCTACAAACATTTTTAAACATTGCAACATTTTAATAAATACGTGCTTATTAGTCGCATAAAATTTACAATTCATATTTTCTACAAAGAAACCAAAAATAGAGAGGTCACTGGTATAAACAGTTGTTTCGCTTTGATACAAAATACAGCATTTATTAAAATAAACGTTGTCCTATATAGCGAAACTTGTAATATTTTATAGAGATTTCCGAGCACAAAAGTATGTATAGCTATCGCCCGCGACTCCGTCCACGCGTTATAAAACAATTAGTAGCCAATGTGTTCCAAACTATGTTCTAAATCTATGTTAAATTTTAGAGAGATCCAAACAGCCGTTCTGCTACCTTCAAACAAACATTCATCCATCCAATCATTCGAGTTAATAATATTAGTAAATTAAGTGTTTAAAGCAACAAGGACAAAACAATATTACGTTTTTAACCTTTATAAAAATAAGTTTTAAAATTTTAGTCTCAGAAGCCCACGGTTAACCGAACATACACCGTGTCATTTTGGCATAGCCAGCATTCCTAGCAATTACATAGTCTCACATACACGTGCATCGTAGTAACGGAATACCAAACAAGTTGAATTCAAGTAAAATAGAACTTTATAGTTACGTTGTTCGTTAACAAAGGTAAAACCTTTTGTATACGGAGAAAATTATACAATAGATTTAAAAGTACATACAATGCTTGCATTTATTGGTATCGGAACAGAGGGTGTCTTTGAATGGGTTTGTTCTGCAACGAATTTGCAGTTTTAAACTTAATGGCAATATACAACTAGGTGTTATGAAAGGAAATTTTAAAAACGTATTTTCTATATCAAACATATCGTCACCCCTGTCATACATAACACAGATATAATTTTTTCAACGCAGATTTTAGATTCAGAAATTCATGGTTTTTTATTAAATAATGGGGCAAACGAGCAACGGGAACATCGAAGTGTTCAACGGTGCCCATGGACATCTGCAATACCGAAGGAAACGCCGATGCGTTGCAAAAGCTAAGCGATTTAACACGTCTTTTGGAAGTAAATTATATATGTTAATATAACTCAGAATAACGTAACTTCAATTAATGATA
>NW_013530472.1:4987058-4991987 GCF_000836235.2 Papilio xuthus
CTGTTAATCAAAATAACTGACGCAAGTTAAAGTTACTAACACAATTTATTAACAATAGTTAATTTTTCAATTTTTTTTTAATATACAACAGTGGAGAGATACAGTAACAATTCAATTCGAGCTTTTGAAACTTCGCGTTACTCGGGTTCATATTGAAAGCTTTTGCAATGGACCGGAACATTATAAAGCTTTGTAAAATCCCTCGCCCCATTTCTCTCCGGATGTTTAACAAAGAATGTAATTAATACGGTATGGATTCATAATGTATTCACTACGGGTTCATATTGTGGGCAGCTATTATCAAATTTGTCATTGAAAACTTTATATTCATTTTTAGTTGTAATATTTTTGTACTGGTGTTAGGAAGAACAAATATAATGTTTATCTACAAAAATATTAATAATAAAAAAAATGTTTCTTATCTTTTTTCCATTTTAAAAATTATCCAATCATCTGTAAAAAGATAGCAACACTTATATTTTATCATATCTTTATTTTAGTTAATCTTAGTAAATAAAAAAATGGGCATTGTTGCAATCGGGGGATTGGGTGAGGCCTACGTTCAACAGTGGAAAAATTTAAGCTGATTATGATGATGATAATTTAAAAAAAAAAGTAGAAATTATGTATAAATGTATGGCTTTTTGTATGTGTATATATGTCACATAAATTTTAACAGGAGGAGGAAATTGACAAAGAAAATTAAAATACTTTACAGCAACGCAATAACAAGAGAGAATGTGGCATTCTACTTTGGTGTCAGAATGATTGCAAGTTAGAGTTCATTTTATAAATGACGTCATATTCAAATAAAAATTATTGTACACCTTTCAGAAGAACTTAAAATTTAATTTAAGAACTTATAATATATTCGCCACAATAAAATAATATAATAGTATAAATAAACTTTAATCTAAGTTTAAACAACTTAAGCCGTTGAAAATTATACGGAGGCTCATTGAATACGGAGGCTGGGTAACTTAAAGCTAAGTTAGAACTAAGTTAAGGTTTGTTATGCAAATATTCGCCACTTCGGTGACTCGTATTGGAACTTAACATTGAAGAATCTTTACAGTATTGTAATATACAGTTGCTATTTTATTAATATTATTAAAAATGATAATATAATTTTGATTCAAAAGGCTATTATATATTAATGTTTTGGTAACTAAAAAAGATTTTATAATCTTACTATTTTACTATGATGGATGGATGGATGGACTGATGGATATTGTTTGAAGGTATCTCTAGAACGACTTAACCAAATTTGGCATAGATGTAGTATATAGTCTGGAGGAACACATAGGCAACTAAATAAGTTTTTTTTTTAATTCCAAGCGGACGCAGCCGCGGGCGTCAGTTAGTTTGTGTATAAGTTTACATAAACAAAGGTTTTGCGAAGATCAGATGTACAATACTTTGGAAACTGTCAGCGGTAAAGTACAGTCAAATCTGGATAAGCGAGAAACCTCAATAACCGAAGGTAGTTATCCAGTCCCGATAAAAACGGTCCCTTAGTCTCTCGCTTAAGCAGGTACGACTGTGTTTTATGTCATAATTGTAAGTTACTAAGTAAGATGAAGTGTTTTAAACTTACAAACAACATAAATAAGTTATGTTTATATGTTGACTTGTTTATCTTTCAAAACATCAACATTAGATGATATCTCATCAAATTCCAAGGTTCCTTTAATTTCGTAGAAAACAACAAATGAAGCCGAATGTCTGCATCAAAGGTGCCGCTTCGTCACACGATTTAAGTTGTAATAAACGTATTTTACTCTAATATAGTATTTTTAAAAACCTGCTTACACAACATTAGTGTTAAATACATTTTTAATGTTTATAACATACTAGCAGTCGCGCACGACTACGTCTGCAGGGGTTTAAAAAATAATTAGTAGCCTATGTGTGCTGCCAAAATATGTTCTACATCTTTACACAATTTCACCGAGATCCTTTAAGAAATTTTGAAGGTATCTTCAAACAAACATCCATCCATCCATCTAGACATTTGCATTTATAATATTAGCAAGATTATATAAAAACACTGGTCAACACAGCGTTGTTTAAAGCATAATAAAATAAGCATTCTTTTAATTTTTATCGTTAAGTAACATAATTTACACTTTAACTATAGTTTTCTTATAGCAGAAGAAATATTACAGTTGTTTTCGATTGCGTCATTGAATTTACATCAATAATATCATTATTTTCTTATCTTACTAATATTATAAATGCGAATGTTTGGATGGATGGATGGATATTTGTTCGAAGGTATTTCCAGAACGGTTGCATGGAACTCGCTTAAATTTACCATAGCTTAGAAGAGCACATAGGCTACTATTTAACTTTTTTTATTCTACGCGGACGGAGTCGCGGGCTACCGCTAGTATTATTATAGACTTAAGTGTTGTAAAAATATTCTTACTGCAGGTTAATAGAACGTGTATGTGTGTTATCTCACAAAGGTAAGTAAAAATAAAAATACACGAGTGAATCAATACTCGACCTATATCTTGTGAGCGAGATATTAATTAAAGCGTATCATATTCTGTGACGTCATAGCTCTGCTCTCCTAATACGCTGTCTTCATCATCAGCAAACTATACGTTCCTAATGAGGGGCTTGAAGACTACTTAGTTATGGGTGATTAGACTATAGTCAACCACGTTAGCCTAGTGCTGACTTCACATACCTTTCAAGTTCTTCTCAAATACGTAAATTCAGAAAGGTTCGCCATCCTCGATCTATATTGTGACGTCATAGCTTCCGAACAAAACCAGACAGGGTGAATAGAGCAGATACTTGAAAAACAATATTTATTTAAAATGTTTGTATACGAATTTAAAAAATTGTAACTTTTTAGCGATTTTTGATAGATCGCGGTCATTGACTCGTCCTTATTTGAAGCTAGTATTTATGTAAATTTCGCAACAGAATATGCGACAACTTTATTTTAAAATGTAAAAATGTAAGAAATCTTACTTCACAGTTACGACTGATAATAAAACGGGAACAGCAGTGGAATATTCAAAGAAGTTAATTTATATGACAGCTCAAAATATCATTGCAAGTGCAGAGCTGAGAGGATTTGGTTTAATCATTGATTTTTAAAGACAAGACCTGTATAATACCACTACGCTTCTGTCAAAGAACTAAACAATAAGTTACAAATTGTTTGTGTGCTCTTTTTGTGTAAATTTTTGAGTCATAAAAACGTTTAAATATATTAGTGCACATTATGTGCACTTGTTGGATTTTCGTCTTACATCTCGTAGGTGCGCTTTGCCTAGTCCATTTCTCTATATTCGAAGTATTTTATGCTGAATCGCGTCGAGAATTGTTACGAGCGTTTTACAACCGTTTACATTGTCCCATTTATAGTACCGAAAGTTTTGTTACCGTTTTTAAATCCCTTTAGTTACGTTATGTTAAACGTTTAATTAGAATTTAGATCATTGTTGTAGGTTTTATAAATTGTAGAAAAACATAAAGACCTATATTAAGAAGGTAAATAAGGTAGTTAATCTTTGTGGTACTTTTTTTCATCAAGGAACTGTAAAGTTTGAAATAGACTATATGTATAAAACTATTCATTTGTAATTACTTTTAAGCACTCTTAGAATGATTAAATGATCACTCAGAGACGTTTATTTATTTTTATTTAAGCTATGTACACAATTTAAAGTACATAGTGTAACATTACATAGAAATACAGTGATGTACAGGTGAGCCGTGGCTCCTGAGGAAGCCCTCGAGTCTTACTCTTAATCGAGGTTAGGGCAAAGCGCCATCTGCGCTCGGCTACCTCAAGGCCGGTGAAACTGTAAATGCCTCTTCAAGGCAAACAGTGACAACTCAGTCACAAAAAAAAATTAACTCTAAAAGAGTTCTCTTACAGCTAACCTTGCGATACAGAGAGGACGTTCTTGATTAGATTTGTAAAAGTAAAAGCATTTGTTTTTTTTTGTCATTATAAAAGCTTTATAATAGATAAGTTCTTTTAAAAAGTCGTGACAAATCTCGTTGCAATTGTACAATGTATTAAGAATATCTTCAAGCGTTTTTTACTGAAATTTTGTGGACTATGTAGCAAGCATAGAACTAAATCATATCAGCGTAGCGTGGTCAGTACAACAATGGATAACGGTCGTAGCGACAGAAATGTACCGTCGGCCGACCGTGACCGTACTAGTGATGTATTTGTGTAGAATTTTTATATCGAAACAAAATGACAAAGTTAAATTATACGCTATTTAAAACAAGGTTATACTATTAAATTATTCAAACTTTGGTGAGACATTATACTAAACTGATATATAAACACGACTAAACAGGAGTGAGCGACGGGCCGCGTCTGCGAAATAATACCAGTACCACTCATCCTGATGAATGGCCCCCGATGGGCTCGAAACTAGTCGGTGCCGCCACCGGACGAATATGAGTGAGTGTTTAGCCGTGTTTATATATCAGTTAAGGTTATACTGTGAACAAATGGTACAGTTTACACATTTTGCGCTAACGCTCGTTAATATAAAGGAAAATTGCGGACAGAAATTTTTCTGCTTTCGATAACACATAATTTCACGTTAATTTAGTACGAAATTTCCATAAAATTACAAATTATATTCTTACAGAGTATCCTGATAGTGTAAATAACTTATAAATAAACGACATAATCCAGAAAAATGTTTTGTTTTTAAATAAATATTATCGATACATCACAGTACATCACTACATTGCGCAACTCCCACGATGTCGTGATCTATACCAGCTCTAGTTCGGGCGATGAATATTATTGTGTTCCATAAATGGACTAATACAGAGGAAATACGTTTATGGAATTTATTAACCGTGGGTTTCTGAGACCAAAAACCCCATTTTGTCAAAGACGAAAGGATGACGTTATGTTTATACAATTATTTT